>NC_086210.1:1592500-1790000 GCF_035770615.1 Melospiza melodia melodia
GCGCAGCCGCAGCCAGCGTAGGCTGAGCGGTTCGTGCGGGGGAGGGTCCCCGGGGGAGGGTCTCCGGGCCAGCGCCCTGCCTCAGTCAGTGCCTAGCAGCCGGCTTAGAACTGGTGCGGACCAGGGGAATCCGACTACTTAATTAAAACAAAGCATTGTGAAGGCCTGAGGCGGGTGTTGACGCGATGTAATTTCTGCCCAATGCTCTGAATGTCAAAGTGAAGAAATTCAATGAAGCGTGGGTAAACGGCGGGAGTAACTATATTTACTAACTGGGCATAGTCGCGGAAGTCGCACCTCCTCGTGGTCCTGCCGGATACCCTCATGGTAACTGAGTCGACTTCTGCCCCAGTGTGAGAGAGGGCGCATATCAGCCCTCCCTGTCGTTGGACTCACCACCCAATGATAGTTTCACGAATTGCTGAAACAAAAAGGTTGGCACAGTTAGTTCGCTGTTGCACAGAGCCTTGTCCATGGGCTGTTGTTGACACAGTTGGTAGTTTGAGAGAGGGTCAGCTACTATATGCTTCTACTCTCACTTGGACTTGTCACTTTATTGCTTACCAGACTGACAAAATGGCTTTGCGTTATATCTTGACTACCACTCAGACTGACCCATTAGATCTAAGGGTCATTGATGTCAAATTACCATCTATGCCCTGTGTGCCCAGGGAAGAGGGATTCGATCTTGTAAGTTTGGAGTTTTTTAACTCCAGAATTGTTAAAGAAGATGGTGTACATCATGTGGATGTTTGGTAGGGTTTGGGGCAACTCCCTGAGCCCTATGAGATCTCCCCTATGGGGATGGCCCAGGATGAGGCTGAGAGTGCGGTGGGAGGTACCGAAGAGCCCAAAACACCTGAGGCTGAGAGCGCGATGGGAGCTAGTGAAGAGCCCAAAACACCCAAGGCTCCTCACGGGTCTGAAGGTGGTGGTACAACGCCAAGAACACCTGTCGTGTCCATGCCTGACAAACAACCATCTTGTCCTTGTTGTGAGACCTGGTTTACTAGGATGTTGGGGCTGATTGACCATCTCAAAAGGGCGCACGGACAGAGAAAGATCATTTTCAGGTGTTCAAAATGTGGTAAACAAAATATAAAATACCACAGTATCTCCTGTCACATCCCGCGCTGCAAGGGGGTGGTGTGTGTGGCTCCCACTGGGGAATGGGTCTGTGACGTGTGCCAACGTGGGTTCGCTACTAAGACTGGCCTGGGTCTGCACAAGAGAATAAGACATCCTCTTGTGCGAAATGTGGAGCGGATTGTTGCTTCTCATCCCAAAGAGTCATCGGCCTGAGGGGCCCACAAACGGGTATGGACTAAGGAGGAAGAGGCTCTTCTGGTACAATTGGTGGACAAGTTTGCCAGTAAGCGGAATATCAACCAACTTGTAGCGGAGCATATTCCAACTAAAATGGCAGAGCAGATTAGTGATAAAAGGCGTCCCTCCGTGAAAGGTCATGAAGGACTAGTAGGTGCCACTGGAACTGAACGTCCTGCCGGATCTGGTAAGGAGGGATGCCCAAGGAGGGACAGTTAAAGCTCCAATTCTGGAAAGTCATCAAAGCGGGATTATCGTTTGGCAAATTGACCATATATCGGGAAGCCTTCAAGAAAGTTCTTGATGGGCAAGATCCAGGTCGGGTGCTGAACGATGTTTATAAGGAGTTTCTTGGTATTCTGGGTGTGCCTAGCCAAACTAAATCTATCAAGGGTCAAAAGACGCAGGCATCCCATGGCCAAAAAGCATCCAAAACTCTATCAAATTGGATGCGCAGAAGAGCTATTAAGAGGGGAAAATTCTTGAGGTTCCAACTGCTGTACGAGTTACATAGAAGGTGCCTCATACGTGATCCTGGACAGCACGGAAGCCTCTCAGTGCCAATTACCATCAAGTGTTCTCCATGATCACTTTAAAAGAAGGTGGGATACATCTGATATATTTGGTGGCCTACTTGATTTCCCTCCATTTAAGGAGGCGGATAACGCCACATTCGAGGCCTTAATTACTGGAAAAGAGATTGATAAGAACATGAGAGAGATGTGTAAAACCTCTGCTCCCGGGCCAGATGGGATCACTTTGGGTCAGATTATTGCAAAAGGCCCAAAGTTTTCCCAGTTGACTGAGATGTTCAGCCTCTGGCTTATCACTGGTACTGTTCCAGATGCGCTGCGGGACTGCAAGACAGTCTTGATACCCAAGTCTTCAAATGCCGAGAAGCTTGGTGATATCAATAACTGGAGGCCTATCACTATTGGTTCAGTGGTGATTAGGCTGTTTTCCAGGATTGCTACTGCGAGGCTGTCCAAAGCATGTCCCATCAACCCCCGGCAACGGGGTTTTATTTGCGCATCAGGTTGTGCCGAAAACCTCAAGTTGTTACGGCTTGTGGTGGAACAGCTAAGTGAGAGCATAAACATCTGGGGGTTGTGTTCGTGGACATTGCTAAGGCATTTGACACCGTCTGTCATCAGCATTTGAGGGTCTGGTCCAGAGAGGGGTGGATCCACACATGATAGAGTTGGTGAGGGAAATATATTGGGATGTTAAGATGTGCATTTCCATGGGAAGAGAAAGGACAGACCCCATATACATTTGCTCAGGTGTCAAGCAAGGCGACCCCATGTCACCTTTGCTGCTCAATTTTAGTGATGGACCCCCTTCTATATAAACTCGAGAATGAAGGTGAGGTTTTCCATCATGGGGGCTGGAAATTTACAGCCATGGCATTTGCTGATGACTTGGTGCTGCTGAGTGACTCTTGGGAAGGCATGTGTCATAACATCAAAATTTTGGAGGCCTTTTGCAATCTAACTGGCCTCAGTACGCAGGGGGGAAAATGTCATGGCTTTTACATCAAGCCTACAAGGGACTCGTATACTATCAATGATTGTCCCACGTGGGTGATTAATGGATCCCCCCTTAACATGATCGACCCAGGGAGCTCAGAAAGGTACGTCAGCACATGGGTTGACCCCTGGACTGGCTTTCCAGATCCTAGACTATCAGAGAAGCTCATGGATTGGCTTCATCGGATTGGTCGTTCGCCCTTAAAACCTCTTCAGAAAGTCGATGTACTCAGGACCTATACCATCCCGAGACTGATATATCTGGCTGACCATACCGAAGTTAAGGTGGGCCTGCTTGAATCCCTTGACCAATTAATTCATAACACGGTTAAGGAATGGCTTCATCTTCCCCCCAGTACATGTGATGCGATCTTGTATTCGAGTTTTAAAGATGGCGGTTTAGACCTCATCAAGTTGGCGTTGCTCATTCCAAGTATTCAGGTGCGAAGACTCCATAGATTAGCCCAGTCTTCGGATGAGACTCTTGTGAACTATCTCAAGGAAGTACATCTGGAACGGTTATTTGGAAAATTGTGGTTGAAAGCGGGGAGGACACAAGAGTCCATCCCATCGATTTGGGAGCCTTTACCATTGGTAGAGTTTGGGGGCGACGATGGAGCCTGGCTGGAATGGGAAGCACCCATCCCTAAGATTCGATACCCAAGACCTTGTAACTGGAGGAAACGAGAATTTCATAAATGGACCCATCTGGTTGCCCAGGGCCATGGGATTGAGCATTTCGAGAATGATGAGATCAGTAATGCCTGGATAGGGCAGTTTAAGGGCATACCTCACTGTAAACTAATCACGGCCCTACAACTCAGAGCGAATGTCTACCCAACAAGAGAATTCCTGGCTAGGGGTAAACAAGAGTATGTTGCTCAATCATGTGGACATTGTGGAGCTAGATTTGAGACCACAGCCCACATTGTCAGAAACTGTGCCATCACTCAAGATGCCAGGATTAAGAGACACAATGCCATCTGTGAAAACTCTTAGCGAGGAGGCTAAGAGGGAGTGTTGGGCAGTTTTTGAGGAGCCACACCTAAGGGATTATGAAAATTAACTATTTAAACTGGATTTAATCTTTGTCAAAGGTTCTAAGGCAGTTGTGGTCAATGTGACTGTGAGGTCTGAGCACTCTGATGTCTCATTGACTGAGGCCGCCTTGGAGAAGGCCAAAAAATATCAGCGCCTTCATACAGAAATTCAGCAACTGACCAATGCTGATGACATTGAATATGTTGGCTTCCCCATGGGAGCCCGTACCAAATGGTTTGGCAATAATAATGAGTTGCTGACCGCCCTTGGTCTCTCTAAAACAAGGCTAGAGAGAACCGCATGGGCCCTAGCATCCACCTCCGTTGACATTGTAAATATATTCATTAGCAAAGCTAGATCAATTGTATCTGTGTAAATCCTGGTAAATAAACTAGGCCTCTCCCCTCGACAGGTTCGCTGGACAGTGGAATCGGTATTTGTTTGGGAGGGGTTCATCCGTCATAACCGCGTCTAGCCCATTTTGGGCTATAAATTCCAATTTGGTCATTCAGGTGGACGGGCCACCTTACTTAACCCGGAAAAGGAACATATACAATTTGTATGTGTTTATTAAATAGCCAAATGCCTCGTAATCTAATTAGTGACGTGCATGAATGGATGAAGAAGATTCCCACTGTCCCTACCTACTATCCAGCGAAACCACAGCCAAGGGAACGGGTTTGGTGGAATCAGCAGGGAAAGAAGACCCTGTTGAGTTTGACTCTAGTCTAGCGCTGTGAAGAGACATGAGAGGTGTAGAATAAGTGGGAAGCCGGGCACGCGCTCGGTGGTGCGGGGCGACCCACCCGCCGGCGTCCCGGCCATCAGTGAAATACCACTACTCTGATCGTTTTTTCACTTACCCGGTGAGGCGGCGGGGGGCGAACCCCGAGGGGGGCTCTCGCTTCTGGCGCCAAGAGGCCGGCGCGCGCCGGCCACGACCTGCTCCGGGGACAGCGGCAGGTGGGGAGTTTGACTGGGGCGGTACACCTGTCAAAGCGTAACACAGGTGTCCTAAGGCAAGCTCAGGGAGGACGGAAACCTCCCATGGAGCAGAAGGGCAAAAGCTCGCTTGATCTTGATTTTCAGTACGAATACAGACCATGAAAGCGGGGCCTCACGATCCTTCTGGCTTTTTTGGGTTTTAAGCAGGAGGTGTCAGAAAAGTTACCACAGGGATAACTGGCTTGTGGCGGCCAAGCGTTCATAGTGACATCGCTTTTTGATCCTTCGATGTCGGCTCTTCCTATCATTGTGAAGCAGAATTCACCAAGCGTTGGATTGTTCACCCACTAATAGGGAATCTGAGCTTGGTTTAGACTGTCATGAGACAGGTTAGTTTTACCCTACTGATGATGTACTGTTGCAATAATAATCCTGGGAACCCTTGGGATGGGATGGGATGTGTTATCCCTTAGAGAAGTGAGGCCAATGGAGATCTCTCCCCTGAAAACATTGCCTGCAGAACCCCTTCCAGAGTCCAGCTGAAGGCCTAGCCTTTGGGCTGGGATCAGTTTGGTCAGAGGGGTGACCTCCTTTGACCAGGGACACATCCTACTCTAGTGGGGGATGTTGCTGAGCAGGGCTTTGAGGGTCAGGCTGAAATGAATGTGCCAAGGGACAGTGAAGGGGCCTGGGAGGTTCCTCTCCACTCCTGGTGTGTGGCAGAAGGGTCTCACCCTCTCGTGGGTGGCTGTGCTCTGGTGGGACTGAGGCACCTGTGTGGTGCCCGAGTGCTGTGGCAGCTGAGGCAGCTCCCTGGCCCAGGAGAGCCTCAGTGGGCCCGAGGGTCAGGAACTCCCCAGCACTGCATGGGGCTCCTGGGCCATCTGTGGGATGTGTTCTGCCCCAGAACCTGCTCAGTGCAGTCCTGGATTTCCTTGGGGAAAGGTCCTTGTTAAATGTCCTGGTTTTCTTTTTTATTTTATTTTCATATCTACTTCATGTTCAGGATATGTGGTTCATGACTGCTGGTTGGGAAAGTCCTAAACCTGATATTCGACACAGTCGTTAAGTGTGCTGGATCCCATTCCTCATGTCTGTGGCCATCCTGGGAACCCTTGGGATGGGATGGGATGGGATGTGTTATCCCTGAGAGAAGTGAGGGCAGTGGAGGTCTCTCCCCTGAGCACATTGCCTGCAGCACCCCTTCCGGAGCCCAGCAGAAGGCCTGGCCTTTGGGCTGGGATCAGTTTGGTCAGAGGGGTGACCTTCTTTGATCAGGGACACGTCCTACTTTAGCAGGGGTCTTCCTCACAATTGGTAATGATTTCAAAGACAGAGCACATCCCTTCTGGGATTTCCTTTCCTTTCTTTGAGCACTAAAGGAGGAATCTCACCCTGGGTTTAGCTACAGGGACAAAAGGCAGAAGCCTTTCTGTGCAGGTGAGTGCCAGTCCTTGCCCACACTCCCTGGAAACTGAACCCTGCCAAGCAGGAAAGAGATCTAGAGGTGAGGGCCTGGTGCAGTCAGATTGAGCAGTCCCACCTGTCCATAAATTCCCATTTCCAAAGGCCTCCAGACAGTCCTTTGTTATGTTGCCCATCCCCATGCAGATGCCCAGGACCCTGGGATCCCAGGGTGCACAGATGTCCCTGCAGTGGGCTTTTCCCAGCACAGGCCAGGACAGCCTGGAGGAGAGGAAACAAAAAACCAACCTGTAGAAGACCCAAGAAGAGACCCTCAAAAAGAGACTTTAAAACAGAGGAGTTCATCATTCTCAGGCAGGATGGGTGGGCTCCCCTTCAAACAAGCAATGTCAGTTTCCCACTGACACCAATCCTTTTCTACAGGATGGACAAATAAGGAGTAAATAAAAACCCACAGAATGTGACATAGATGAAGACTTCCAGGAGCCCAGTTGCGAGGTGCGGATGTTCAGGGACATCACACCATGACCAGTATGATCAAGTGAAGCCAAATTTATTATCCCTAAAAAGACCAGATTTATAATAAGTTTCTACTGCCCACGCTTCTCTAGCTAATACATGATTGGTTAATCCTAGCTGTTAACACATCTAAATTAAAATGCTTATTGGATCATCTAATTTTTCGTGCATCTTGCTGTGGATGTCTGGCCCACCCATTGCTTTCTCTTTTTTCTCACTCTCCCAAGCTTGCTGACAAACTTGCTGAGTCCTGATGACTCTTCTTCTTGTATCTTTCTCAAGGATATACTGACCCCATTTCTGAATATGTCCATTATCCATTTTTTGTGAATGTGTTCATTGTCCATTAGTACAAGCAGGCTGGATTGTGCATCGGCCGAATATGGCCATTGTCTAGCAAGAACTCCTCAACCTACAAAAAATCCTCAACACCCCAGAGCCTGACCACGCCCCACAGCCCACCTCAGAAATGAACCACCCAGATTGGGTGGGGGGTCTGATGAAGGAGATGTGTGAGATGGGCCAGATGCTGAAGGAATACACTTCCCCAGCTGGTGAGGAAACCTCCCCCTGCCTCAAAGAGGGAGAGTCTGATGGTGCAGCAGCGGAACCCACAGATGTTACAACTGTCCAAGTTCCAGCTGAACTGCAGAGGCAGTCACAGCCAGCAGCAGTTGCTCTGTGGAAACGAGGAGGTTTAAGATGAAATCAGAGCACCCAGACAAGGATAAGAATGGAGGGCCCTCACAACTCACAGGGGAGCCAATGGTTGAGATCATCACTGAGTCCCTGATGTACAAAAGTCTCTGTAATCTGCACACAGACATTGTACGGACAGGGACGTGAGGCTTATACAACCTGGTTACTCTGGGTCTGGGATCTTATGGGTACAGGTGTCCAGCTGGATGGTGGTGAGGCAAGGATTTGGGACGCTTGACCCAGGACTCAGGTATCAATCAGATTTTTGTAAGGGAGCCAGGGCTTTTAATAAGTGTCAGAGAGAGGTTTGTTCACAGGGAGAGAATGCAGGAGCAGCACCATAGAATGTGCTGGAAGACTAGAGGATGGGATCCAACAGCTGAGAGAAGTAACAGTATTGGAGGTACTCTTTGGGAGGGATGGACAGCATGATAATGACCCCAACAAGGTCAGGTGCACAGGGCAAATGTTGTGGAGCCTGGCGAATCTGGGGCCATCTCAATACGCCACCTTTATTGCAACAATTAATGCCGATACCGGCTGGGAGACAGTGGGTCATGGGGAGATGTTCAAAGGGGAGACAGTGACAAGTCAGGGCAGACTTTGCTGAGCTCTGTGCAAGCCCTTTCTCCCAGCCCTGCCCCTGTTGCTCTGTGCCCCCCAGTTTTCCTTTTCTCAGAGCTCTTCCTTCAGCCCCGTGCCTGGAATTTTGCTGGGATCTGGCCCCATTGCTGTGATGAGCAGGGGCTCTGCCCATGGACACCAAGGGGTCAGCTCTGCTCTGAAGCAGTGGGGTCATGGAATGGGGACAGGGGCAAGTCCTGGGGTTAGATTCCATCAGCTCAAACAGCTCCTGAGGCTGAGGAGCTCAGCAGCATCTCCTGTCCCAGGACTAAGGGAGGGTGATGGCCAAAGGCAGTTTGAGAGGGTTTCCTGCTTCACCCAGGGAGAGCAGAGACAGCTGTGCAAGGCAAGAGCAGTGGCTGGAACTCAGCGAAGGGCTAGGGGAGCTGCTCTGTCACTCCGTCGGTCCCCAGCTGCCCTTTTCTGCAATCCAGGGCAGTCCCTGTGTTCCCCTGGAAATCAGCCTGACACAACTGAGAGCAGAGGGACCCACAGCAAAGCAAACTGGTTTAGCCTTTCTCAGAGTCCCAGCCCCACTCTGGCCAAGGACACTCCTGTCCCCCAGTGTACCCTGGAGGCAGCTGACAGCTTGGATGGCATCCTGAGGACACACCAAGGGTCCTGTCCATGGCAGTGCTTGAGGAGAGTGGGCTCATTGCCAGGGTCCCAGGCTGCCCTGCCCAGAGCTCCCCGGGCACAGGGAGCTGGGACACCCCATTGCTGTGCTCAGCCTGCACAGGAGGAGCCCAAGGGCTGGGCCTGGCCCTGCAGCTGGAACTGCCATTGCAGAGAGCCCCTCAGCAATGCCAGCAGCACCTGGGCAAGGCAAGGAGAGAGAGAGAGCTGGGCCTGAGGAAAAGCCTTTCCCTGCCCAGCCCTGCCCAGCCCCTGCCAGGCAGCAGCAGGGCAGGACAGTGGCCCTCAGGCCCTGGTCAGCAGGGAATGGGCACATGGCCGCAGAGATGCCCTTCATCTCTGGGGCTGCTCTGCTGGCCCAGGAGGGACTGAGGGCCCTGAGCCCCCGGGCTGAGGGCTGTGCTGGCTGCGAGGGGACACAAGAGCTGTGCTGCTCAGGGTAGTGTCTGCCCTGCAGGGCAGGCCCAGCAGGTGCCACATCTGCCCTGCAGCAGGGCTGCCCTCAGCACTGCCTCCCTCCCTCCCTCCCTGCCCACGGCTCTGCTGCTGGAGCTGTCCCAGCCCCAGCTGCTCCTGTGGCCCTGGGCTCCTTCCCTGCCAGAGCTGCCAAAGCCCAGCCCAGCCCCTGGGCCAGCCCTGCCCTGCAGCTGCTCGGCCCTGCAGGGATTAAAGAACAGCTCCCCCAGCCTGGGCACCAGGGAAAGGTGATGCTGCATGGATCTGGAGGCTGGGCAGGTGTAGGCTCTTGCTGAGGTTCCCAGGAAAACTCAGTGTGATGGCTGAACAGCCTCAGCTCCTGCTCTGGCCTGCACAGCTGAGTTTCCATTGCCACCAAGCTGAGCAGGGAAAAGTGGGAGCACAGATTCAGGAAAGCAGAGACCCAAGCAGGAAACCCCTGCCCTGAATGACCCCATGAAAAGTCCCCTCAGGAATGAGCTGGGCATGAGCTGGAGCTCTGAGCAGCCCTGGCCCACACAGCACCCTCTTTGCAGCAGCAGGTCCTGCCCTGGCAGGAGTCACTCCATGCACCCACAGCTCACCTGCAGCGTCCATGGGGAGCTGCCAGGCAGGCTGAGAGCTGCCCCTGGCAGGTGGCACATGCCCTGGGCTGGCCAAGAGTCCTGAGGGCTGCAGGAGCTGCTCTGCAGGAAAGCCCTGGGCAGCCCTGACTGCAGCCCCAGCTTCACCCCATGCAGCCGTCCCTGGCAGCAGGAGCTGTCCTGCCCTGTCCCTCTGATGGTGCCCAGGGCAACCCCACTCTGCAGCACATCCTCCCCCAAAGCAGAAAGGGCAGCAGAGCCATCCTTACAGTCACATCAGTCCTGCCATCTCCAGCTTTAGGAGATCCCTGCAGCCAGAAACTGACTGTGTCAAAAACTGGGAAGATTTCTCCATGAATGAGCTTAAAATTGTCCTTCCAGTTCCTTTAAGTCTCTCTCTGCTTCACTGCTCTCAGGTACCTGCAAGCAGTGCCCTCAGCCCTGCTGGACTGAGAGAAAAGCTGCTCATCAGGAGAAATGACTTTTTGTGTTCTTCTTGGTTTCCAAGAGCTCCTGTGGCAGAAGCCCAGCCCAGCTCAGCAGCACAGACACAGCACAAGGACTTTAATGACCCTCTCAGGGCTTTGCTGCTGTTTACATAAGACTCGGTCCCAGAGAGTGTTCAAAGAACTTCTCAGGAACTAAAAATTAAATTTAAACTCCAAAGTTTCTACAAGTTTTAATGGGTCCCACTGAGGGACACAACTGAGGAAGTTCTCCAGGCAGAGCAGAACATTGGAGGCAGTGATGACACGTGGGGACAAGCAAGGGAAAGGTGTCTCTGGTGCTGAGCAAAGCTGGATGTGTTTGAGGAATGCAAAGGGCCAAGGCCTGAGCCCCAGCCCCTGGCCAGGCAGATCCTGTCCCTCCCTCCTTGCTCAGGGCTCTTCCCGGGATGGGCACTGGCATGCGGGGATGTGCAATGCCAGGGGCAGGAGCATGGGGCGGCATCTGCCAGGCTGCTGAGCAGGGACAAGGAGACAATGAGGCCCCAGGCCTGCAAGGGTCACTTGTCCCCTCCTGGCCCCAGGGCCAGCAGCCATGGCCAAAGTGCTGCCCAAGTTGGCTCTGGCAGGGCTGTCTTGCAGCTGCTGCCCATCCCTGTGCCCTGTGCAGCCCAGGCTGTCCCACGGAGTCCCTGCCCTGTGCCTCTGTCCCTGCAGGCTGTCGGCATCCCCCGGCTGCCCCACCTGGCTGGGCCCTTCCTTTGCTGACAGCTCTGCCTCCTGCCTCCCTCTGCCTGCCCACACAAAGCCTTTGGCTCATTATCAAAAGGGTTAATTCATTTTTACTGTGCCTGTGAGCTTTTAGCACAGGAACAAGGCATGCAGGGGCTGCCTTCCCAGCAGGAATGGTTGGAAGACAAGAAGACATCTGGCTCAAGAATGCAGTGATAGAAAAAAGGACTAAATCTGGGAACTTGGGGTGGGTTTTACGGTAATGGATAAATTCTAATACACATTTAGTGACATTGGTAGAATTACATGTTCACATAATGTGAGGAGTTATCCCTTGCTAGACCTCAGGCCTGAATAAATGATGCCCTCTTAAACTGCAAATGTGGGAGATTAGGGACCGATCAGAAGATCTCGCGATGTTACGGGTAGACAGAACCCCTCCCCTTTACTGTTAAAGTTACTTAGCCCCCCATTTTTTTGGCCGTTAACCCCCGTTATATATAACCCTGTGTAACTGTTAATAAATGCCATTTGCTGTCCACCACATTGGTGTCTGCGAGTACATGGCCTGAGTGGCAGGGGCATTGTCACTGTGCCATTCCCGAATCAGGTCGTCACGCCTCAAGCGGAGGCAACAAAGTGGTGCCAAAACCTGGGACATTGCCCGGGGGATGGGGATCGCCTGGTCGGGTGAACGACGGCCGCAGCAGCTGGCCCAGCTCGGCGGGGAGGATACTCCCGGACCAGTGAGAGGAATGGAGGCCCTTGCGAAGGTCATTTTTCATGTTCACAGGCAGTGGGGTATTGACTGCAAGCCAGGGGATTTTGCCCTCGTAGTATCAAGGCTATTGCGGATTGGGGTTATTGGGCAGCCGGTGGATATTCTCCACACAGAAATGTGGTATAGGTGTACCAAGGCCCTAGCCGAGGAGGCCATATCCTCAGGCTCGGGGCGGAATCTCAAATTATGGGGGAGAGTCGTGCGGGCTCTACGGAAAACACGGCAGGAGCAAGAAACGTGGAAAGCCGCGCAGAACTGTTTGCTGGTGGTGCCCTGGCTGGGTGCTGGGGCGGCTACGCAGACTGTGGGTGATTGCGATTTTGCTGAGTGCAGGGATTCACAGCCGCGGGGACGCTCTTTGCGGCTCCCAAGCCCAGGCGCGCCGGCTGACGGAAAAGACCAGGCGCAGTCATTTTGGGACGGGCTGTTGGAGAAAGCGCGAGGCACCACCGTTTAACTTGGAGGCGCAAGGCACCGTCATTAACTCAGAGTCTGAGAGCCTGGGCGGAGCCTCTGCCTTCCGCGCCGCAGGGTGGCGAACCCCGGGGTGGGGGGACGTGGAAGTGGTCGGCGGGAACAGAGAGGGTTTGCAGGACACCGCACACGCAGGCAGGAAAGAGGGGAGGGTTTTTCCCCAGTTCTCAGACGCGGCACGGACACCGCCAAGCGGGAACGGAGCCAGATCGGGATTGGGACAGCGCAGGTGTTGGTTACAGGCAGAGAGGACGTTCCCAAGACCGCGCCTGCGCCGAGACGAGCACAGGAGAAGTGTGGTCAGAGTGGGAACGCCTGCACTCCCGTGATGGCACAGGCAGAGACGGGGCATGGTCAAGGTGCAGAGGGTGCCCGAGGTACCAGCCCTGCTCCGGTCCCGTGGCAGTGGGCACGCAGCCAACCCCGACAGCCAGCTTTCATGTGTTTCACTATCTCTTTGTGTGATCATCTACAAGACATGTGTCTCTTCAGAATCTTGTCTTTTTGTTTCTTAACTACTCATGTTTTTTAGGTTTCTTTTAAATCCAGATTGCCAGTTTCGTGTTTTTCTTCATTTATTATTTCTTCAGTTATTATACAGTACCTCAGCTGAGAATTCAAGAGGTTTGCTGTGTTTGAAGAATTTCTCTCCTGACAGAAGTTTCGGAGGGATTCAATTCTTTAATAGTTTGATTGATCTTTACTTGTAAGGTTTCCTATTCATAATTGCTGTTTTTAAGAGTCTTGTTTTAAAATATATTAAGTAATGTCCATCAATTAGAGTTTGAACTCTTGCCAAGTTCTAGCTCTACTTGAATGGAATGATTGAGAATCAGCCCAGATGTTTTCTGCAAGAAAATGTATTCAAGTCGTTTTGGCTTGGCAATTTGACCATGTATGATAGCTGAGCCTGATTTCAAAGGGAGTTTTGAGAAACATGAATCTGGACATGAGTTCTCCAGTTCTCTGTTGTTTCAAGGTTCATCAGCTGTCGCAGACTCTGGGATGACAGTTCAGTGTTGTAGTGACTGATAATGGTATGATTTCAGATGTGTTATTGGTTATGTGTATTATCTGATTGATTGCTAATTGTTGTTATCTTACATTTCCCTATGCAATATTGCATAGAGACTGAAACGGAACAGATCAATGTTTTATTTTCACATCAGGACCCATTCTTCACCTCCAAGATTTTGAGATAATCCTCCAGTCCCTGTGGGGACATGGATTTGTTTGTGTTTTAGCAGGTGCAAAATTCCAGGTAGACCTCAGTAAATAATGTGAAACTTCATCAAGTGCATGAGAATGCTGACAAGAAGCATGGGCAAGAAAATGCAGACCATTCCACAAGCAAAAAAAAAAAAAAAAAAAGAAGAAGCACAGATGCTGACTGCACAGAGATTCCAACCCTTGTGCTTCACCCACAGAAGATTGTAGACTTTACGTTGCTTCATAGATGAGAGCCACGCAGTGATACCTACTAGTGTCACTAGAACTTTGCCCAAAAGACAAGACTTTTAAATAATTAGTAAAGACAGAAGCAGCATCCTTAGACTTGTCATTTATCCTTCGATTGTTTCAGCAAATCAGAATGAAGAGCTGACAGACTTAGCCAAAGCTCTTCAACCACTACTGACTGTTCCAGAGAACACCCCAGTAGCCAAAGCTACCGCTTTGCCACCACATGCAGCAGAACAAGTCATGCTAGTGTTTGATCAGCAAGACTTTCCCTCTAGAGACCACGTCCATAGAATTCTCCAGTGTTCGGCATTCAGAAGAAAACTTCAGGCTCATAGAGACTGCTGCACAACCTCAAGAAGATCAATGAAGTCATTGAGGACATAGAACTGCTTCAGCAAAGACTTCCTTCACTCTCAATGATTAGCCACTTGTGATCATTGATCTCAAAAACTGTTTCTTCAGCTTCCTCCTCCATCCAGATGATGCTCCTCCAGTTGCATTCTACATCCCAAACATCAACAAAGAAAAGCCTCTACAAAAGTACCAACACAACAAGAGCTGCAAAAAGCTTGTGACCATCCTGCAGAACAGACAAGAACTGAACCTCCTGTTCATGCAACAAAGAAGCCTGTGTGCTGCCTTGAAAGAACAATGTTGTTTTTACGCAGACCATACCGAAGTCGTAAGAGACTCCATAGGCAAACTGAAAGAAAGGCTAGCACAGAGAAAGACTGAGAGAAAAGCCCAGCAAAGATAGTTTGAGTCATAGTTTGACTAGTCCCCATAGCTGACCACCCTTGTTTCCTCCTTATTAGGCCCAGTTGCTATGATACTCCTCACATTGATTTTTAGACCTTGCATTTTAAACAAGTTAGTACTGTTTGTTAAAAACCAGTTAGAAAAAGTTAACATTTTATTTGTTGATCACCAACAGTTGCTTTGAAGCGTGTTAATTGCAGACATGTTGTATTGTTTTTTACCAGTTTGTATTGTTTTTTACCAGTTGTCAGTTTTGCCATGTATCAGTTTGATAGCCTTTGTATTTTTATAACCTTTACACTTTCTGTGGTTTTAATTAATCATAAAGGGGGGGGGGGCAAATCTGGGAGATTAGGGACCGATCAGAAGATCTCGCGATGTTATGGGTAGACAGAACCCCTCCCCTTTACTGTTAAAGTTCCTTAGCCCCCCGTTTTGTTGACCGTTAACCGCCATTATATAACCCTGTGTACCCATTAATAACCACCATTTGCCATCTATCACATTGGTGTCATTGTGGCCCAAGCAGCAGGGGGATTGTCGCCGTGCTGTTCCTGAATCAGGTCATCACACCTCAAGCGGAGGCAACATGCAAATTAGTGTTAATGAGTCTTATTCTGATATTTTTGAGATTTGGTGTTGGCAAGGCCTCACAGAACCAAGGACTCAGCTGTGACACAGTGCAAACTCATGGAACAAAGGGTCCATGGTGACACAGCAGAACAGAACTCCATGGAACCAAAATCCATTCTGGCACATTGGAGCCACATTGAACCAATGTGATACTGCAGCTCCAAGGAGACCATTGTGACTCCGAGAAACCTCTTGGAAAAAAGGGTCCATTCTGACACAGCAAGGCCTGGTGGAACCATGCGTCCATTGTGACATTTCAGAACCTCACGGAACCAAGGTGACCGTATTCTACTATGGAACCTCATGGAACAAATGGGCCATGCTGACACTGCAGAACCAAGGAGAATGCTGCTGGCAGTGTGAGAGCTCATGGAACTAGAAGTCCATTGTGACACAGCAAGGCCTTGTGGAACTAAGGGTCTGTTGTTAAACAGTGTGGCCTCATGGAACCATGAGCCATGGTGACACAGCGTGGCCACACAGAGCCAAGGGGCCACTGTGACACTGTGGATCCAAGGAGACCATTATGACTCAGGAGCCTCATGGAACCAAGAGTCCATTGTTCCACTGTGGGGCCCTGTGGAATCAAGGGGATGACAGTGACATTGTGGGTCCTCATGGAACAATGGAGACTGTGCTGACACTTTGGGACCCACTGGAACCAAGGGGCCATTATAGCATGGCAGGGCCTCATGGAATCAAGGGGACTCCAGTGAACACCATGGGTCTCCATGGGATGAAGGGTCCAACAGAACCAAGGAGGCCGTTGTGACACACTGGGGCATCATGGAACCAAAGGTCCATTGTGACACAGCAAGGCCTCATGAAATCATGGAGGCCATTTTTACACTTTGAGGCCTTGTGAAACCAAAGGGCCATTGTGACACTCCAGAGCCTTGTGGAGCCAAGGGGACCACAGTGACACTGTGGGGCTCAGTGAAACCAATGGCCTGTTGTGACACTGCAAGGCCTTAGGAAATCATGGAGACCATTGTGACACTGAAGGCATCATTGAACCAAGGGGCCATTGTGACACTACAAGACCTCATGGAAGCAAGGAACCATTGTGATACTATGGAGTGTTGGCAGGCCAAGGGGCAGTTGTCACACTGTGTGGCATCATGGAACCAAGGAGTCCATTGTGACACTAGAGGGCCCATGGAACTAAGGATTCATGAAACAGTGTGGGACCCCATGGGACCAAAGGTCCATTGTGACATTGTGGGGCCTCATGGAATCCTGGAGGCTATGATGACACTTGGAGGCCTTGCTGAATCAAGGGGCTCTGCAGGGCCTCATGGAACCAAGGACACCCTTCTGACACTGTGAGTCCGCATGGAACCAAGGGTCCATTGTGACACCATGGAACCAAGGAGACCCCAGTGACACTGCAAGGCCTCATGGAAGCAAGGGACCATTGTGACACTGCAGGGCCCCATGGATCCAAGGGAACGGGTAACAGCTCTGGTTGGCTTGGCCTGACTGGTCCAACTGCCCTTGGTATGTTGAGGGTCTCTTCTTCTGGACCCCTGAGACACTGGGGCTCTGGACTTTCCTTCAGATAGAAAAGAACTATCCATCTCATTCAAACATCCATGGCCAAAATGGGATTTCCCCTTCAAAATTCTCAACATCCAGGGATTGCTCCCAGATAAAGCTGCCATTACCAAAAAGTCTGCCTGACCTTTACTTCCTGAGAGCTGTCGCTCACCTGCCTTCAAACACTGTAAGGCTCAGTGCTTTCCTTCCTATGGAAAAGAGCCCTCCCTCCTGAACAGGCACCCCTGGCCAAAATGAGTACTTTTCCTCCAAAATTCCCTATATGCAAGGGTTTCACTCAGACAAAAGCTGCCAGGACAGACTGCTCTAGCTGGCCTTGGCCTCTGGTGGTCACCTCTGTTCTGCCCTGAAACACTGGCCCTTTCCTTCCCATGGAAAAGAACCATCCTTCTTCTCCAGGTGCCCATGGCCAAAATTGGGATTCCACCTCCAAAAGTCCTATATCCAAAGATTGCTCCTACACAAAAGCTGCCATTACAGACCGGTCTGTCTGGCCTTGGCCTCCTTAGGGCCAGCTCTCATCTGCCTTCCAAACACAGGGGCTCCATGCTTTCCTTCCTATGGAAAAGAACTGCCCTTCTCCTCCAGGCAAAAAGGGCTGAAATTGGGATTCAACATTCAAAGCTTCAAATATCCAAGGATTGCTCCAGGAAAAACTTGCCAGGACAGACAGACAGGCCTGGCTTTGGCCTCTGGTGACTGCAGTTCATCAGCCCCTCAAACACAGGGGCTCTGTGCTTTCCTTTCTGTGGAGACATTGGTGACACCGTGGGGCCTCATGGAACCAACATCTTTGTGGCTCTGTTGGACTGTATGGTCCCACGGGGCCAGTGTGAAGCAGCAGGGCTTTGTGGAACCAAGAGGCCATTGCTGCATTTCAGGGCCTCATGGAATCAAAGGGCCACTGTGATCCTGAGAGGCACCGTGGATCCATGGAGGTCATTGTGGCATTGCAAGGCCCCATGGAAGCACGGGGCCATTGTGACACTTCAGAAGCAAGGAGAACATTGGGACACTGCAGATCACTGTGAAACCAAGAGAACATGGAACAGATCTTGCTGGCTTGGCCAGACAGGTGACAGGTCCAGCTGATCTTGGAATGTTGAGGGCTGCCTCTTATCAGCCCCTGGAGAACTGGGGCTCCATGCTTTCCTTCCTATGAAAAAGAATCCTCCGTCTTTCCAGGTGCCCACGGCTAAAATTGACACTCCCTCTGAAAAATTCCCTATATGCAAGGGTTCTCCCAGACAAAACCTGCCAGGACAGAGAGCTCTGGCTGGCCTTGGCCTCTGGTGGTCACCTCTCATCTCGTGGAAGCCCTGAGGAAAGTATTTGAACAGGTTTGACTGTTGGAACATGAATGAGTCTCTGGTCCTCTGAAAAACTCAGATGCTCTTCTAATCATATGTGGGGTTTTTTTCTCATTGTGTATTATACATGAAATATTATTTTCAGCTAAAAAAATATTATTCTTACCACTCTACCAATGTTATCTGGCACAAAACTCCTCCTCTGTTAATGGATCCAGGTCACCTGTATAAGCAAACACAATAAAAAATCCAGCAGGAATTATTTGTGTCTGCTCCCATCTGTCCCATCTCCTCTAAAGCTGGAGGTGCAGCCCCAGCACTTGGGAAGGCTCAAGGGCTCACAAGCTCAGCTCCCACACAGAGAATGTGCAGACCCTGGCTGCTCTTCTTGGCCCCTGCACGCTCAGCCAGGCTGAGATGGACACTGATGGTTTCTGGGCCGGGCTCTCGGAGCCCAGCCCAGCTCCCTTCAAGCTCCACCAGCTGCCCTGAGCTCTGAGCAGCACCAAGGGCCTCTCCCCAGCCCAGCCCAGCTGGCTCTGGCCCCACAGCTCTGCTCAGGCCAGGCTGCTATGGGCACTGCCCCACGGCCTCAGCCCCTGGCAAGGGCACAGCAGCAGCTGCAGCTGCCACAGGACGCAGCCCCACCATGGGGGAAGGTGCTTGGCCAAGGCCAAAGGAGGCTCCCTGGCTGCCTTGCTCCCCTCGGGCTGAGGTGCTGAGAGCTCTGCAGCCCCTGCTGCCATCCCATCTGCCCAGGGCAGCACAAGAGCCCTGGCCTTGGGGCCCTCAAGAGCTGCTCCTGCTCTAGGCCCAGGGCCCATGCCAAAGCTGGGGCAGCCACAAAGCTGTGCCCATTTCTGTTCATTGCTGCTGTCATGGGGATGGATCGTCAGCCTCTTGGATGTTGCTGATGAATTTTATTACTCCAGAGGCCTCTTCTTTCTTGAGCTCTACAGTTCAGGAATTCACTGAAAAAGGCTCATAAGCATTTGTTCAAAAGGCCCTGGAAATATCTTAAATTTTCAATTCTTCTGTGGTTAATTAGGAATATTTCAGAAATGTATTCAAAGTGAATATACTATTTTGAAAACAATGCAGACATTCCACTATCATATTTTCTGAAAAATCCCTTTGTTAGAATTTCTTCCCCTGGGAAGCTGAGAAGCATCAGATATGAATGAAAAGACATAATTATCTGATTGCTTCTCCTGCGTTTGCTGCTTTGGAATGTGGTCTGGAGATTGTTTAACAACATGTGCATATTTGATTGGTTTCCTGTGAATTGTTTTACTTAATGACCAATCACCATCAGCTCTGTCGGACTCTGAGGATTCAGTCACGAATTTTCATTATCATTCTTGTTAAGCCTTCTGTCTGTATCCTTTCTTATTCTTTAGTATACTTTTAGTACAGCATAATGTAATGTAATGTAATGTAATGTAATGTAATGTAATGTAATATAATATAATATAATATAATATAATATAATATAATATAATATAATATAATATAATATAATATAATATAATATAATATAATATAATATAATGTATCAGCCTTCTGAGAACATGGAGTCAGATTCTCATCTCTCACCTCATCCTGGGAACCCTCAAAAAAGACAGAATTGTTTTACCTGCTTTCGTTTCCTGTTTATAGATTGATATCAGCAATGTCTAATTGATACTGACCGCCAGCACCTTCAAATTCAGTCTGAACAGATATGAAAATCAAGGCTGACAAACAATATCACTTTGTCCCCATCCCCAGCATTTCTCTCATCCAACCCTTGGCACCCCTATGGATCAGGAATGGTGTGGCCAGCAGGAGCAGGGCAGGGATTCTTCCCCTGTGCTCGGCACTGCTTGGGCAGCACCTCGAGTGCTGTTTGTAGTTCTGGGTCCTCCAAATCAGGAAGGACATGGAAGGGCTGGAGCATGTCCAGAGAAGGGTAACAAGACTGGGGAGGGGTCTGGTACACAAGTCCTGTGAAGAGTGGCTGAGAGAGCTGGGGCTGTTTATCCTGGAGATGAGGAGGCTCAGGGGAGACAAGGCAGTGTCAGGGCACAGGTTGGACTTGATGATCTCCAAGGTCTTTTCCAACCTTGCTGATTCTGTGATTCTCTGAAGCCACCCTTGGAGCAGTTGAAGGATGATCCCTGGTTCTCCTCTTCAGAAGCTCCAGCAGCCCAGGTGCCTCAGCTTCTCCTGCCAGCCCCAGAGCCCATCCTGTCAGTCCTGCAGAGCCTCTGCAGCTCCTCCTCACTGCCCAGCACAGGGAGGCCCAGAGCCAGACACAGCAGCCCAGATGTGCCCCCCTGGCCTGGGGTGCCTCTGGCAAGGGAGCAGCACCAGGCACTGCAGGAGCCTGCAGACAATTCCTGCAGCACTTGTAGGATGATCCTGCTGCCCAAGGGACGTTCCCATGGGGCCAAGTCAGGAACTTCAATGGGGAGTGGGGCCAGAGAGGAAAGGGCAAACAGGGATGGGCTGTTTGCAGGCAAGGGAACAGGCGTGGGCCATAGGAAGAAATTTGTACCAGGGAAGAGTAAAGAAAGCAAAGGTGAAACAAAGGAAATGCTCAGGGCAGTTTGGGGGTGGCTGCCAGGCAGCCCTGGCTCTGAGCAACAGCGTCTGCAGTGGGACAGGAATGTCCCAGCTGATGGGAACAAACTTTCTGGCTGACTGCAGAGGCCAGGACAAAGCTGAGTGGTTTCCCTGCTGCTCACGGGGCTTTTCTGTGCTGAGCATTGGCCTGGGCGTGTTCTTGAGAGAGCCTGGGCAAGGAGCTTGGTGCCCCCAGGGCCTGGCCAGAGGCGTCAACGCTGCCCCAGCAGTGCCCATGGCCTGTCCCTGCTGCAGCCCCGGCACTGCCACCCCAGGGCTGTGCCCGGCCCCGAGAGCACTCAGGCCCTGCAGCAACACCAGGGCCACCAGGGCAGCAGGGCAGGGCCACGGCAGCAGCACTGGCAACACCAAGTGATGCTGCTGCTGCTGGGCACAGCTGCTGGGCCAGCACTGATCTGCCCCCAGCTCTGCACACAGACATTGCCGCTGCAGCTCCAGAGAGGGCAACAAAAGGGGGAGCTTCAGTGAAAACTTTGCTGGGAGATCCTTTACTTCCCTTAAAGCCACCGACAACGCAACCCCTCATTGACACAGTGTGTGGCCACAGGGAAGTTGGAGAGAAATAAAATGAGAAATGGCACAAGGAGTGGCTTTTCTTTGTGGCCAATGTGAAAAAACTAAAACAAAGAAAAAGAACCTCCAAAATGAAACTATCAAAAAGTATCAAAGGTTATTACAAGTGATTTGCAGAAACTGGCCAGCAGTTTAATGTTCCAGAAACCATCCAGTCATCAGTGTCCACACTGCAGCCTTGAGCTCCTGGTTTCTTAGGCTGTAGATGAGGGGGTTCAGGGCTGGAGGCCCCACTGAGTACAAAACTGACAGGGTCAGATCCAGGGATAGGGAGGAGATCAAGGGGGCCTTCAGGTGAGCAATCATGACAGTGCTGAGGAACAGGGAGAGCATGGGCAGGTGAGGGAGGCAGGTGGAAAAGGCTTTGTGCCATCCCTGCTCAGAGGGGATCCTCAGCATGGCCCTAAAGATCTGCACATAGAAGAAAACAATGAACACAAACCAGCCAAGTCCTAAACAGGCACAAACTTCAAGTTTGTGCCTTGTTTAGAGCCCAAGTTCCCTGTGGTTTTAGTGTGAGCAGTAGACCTTGAGGATTTGGGGGATTTCACAGAAGAACTGGTCCAGGGCATTGGCCTGCCACAGGGGCAGGGAAAATGTATTGGCTGTGTGCATGAGAGCATGGAGAAAGGCACTGGCCCAGGCAGCTGCTGCCATGTGGGCACAAGCTCTGCTGCCCAGGAGGGTCCCGTAGCGCAGGGGTTTGCAGATGGACACGTAGTGGTCACAGCACATGATGGTCAGGAGGGAAAACTCTGCTGAAATGAAAAAGATAAAACAAATGAGTTGGACTGCACACCCTTTGTAGGAGATGGTGCTGGTGTCCCAGAGGGAATTGAGCATGGCTTTGGGGACAGTGGTGCAGATGAAGCCCAGGTCACTGAGGGCCAGGTTGAGCAGGAAGAAGAACATGGGCGTGTGCAGGTGGTGGCCGCAGGCTACGGCGCTGATGATGAGACCGTTGCCCAGGAGGGCAGCCAGGGAGATGCCGAGCAAGAGGCAGAAGTGCAGGAGCTGCAGCTGCCCCGTGCTGCCAATGGCAGCAGGAGGAAGTGGCTGATGGAGCTGCTGTTGGACATTTGCTGTGGCTGCACTTGGGCAGACATGGAGGACTGGTTCTAGATAAGAGGAATAGGCTTTCAGGTTAGGGTGAGATGCTTTCTTCTCATATTGACCTTTGCAGACACATGCTGATTTATGTTACGTTAGGTTACCCCATTGGCCCATTGGCCTGATTACCCTAGTTCAACTCCTATTGCCCACGTTTCTTTGGCCCTAGAATGTTCTCTCTCTGTCCCTCAATTTGCCCTAGTTTGCTGTATTCCTCCACCCTTGTTTCCTATTGGCTGACCGGAGATCTGACCCCTCGTCTGCACCATTTTCCCCCATATCCATTGGACCCTGACCCTCAGCTCCACCCTCACTACCCCATATAAGACCCTGATCCCTCCGCCTACACCCTGTCTTCGTCCCTGGACCCTGTTCAGCTGTGTAGCCTGTTCCTGTACCAATAAACCCAGTTTGCTGGAGATCATATGAAAACCCATCCTGCTCATTCTGTCAGCTTTCTAAGGTAGCAGTGAGGTTTGGGCTTATGAGTGCTGGACGTTCCAAGGGCCTCAGTAGTGCCATGATGCTACACATGGCGCCCAAAGAGGAACCAGATTCCTTAAGGTCCCTGTGAGCGTCTCCAGCAGTGATCCTGCCAGCCAGATGTCACTGGAAGCTGTACCCCTTCGGGTCAGCCACAACACTGAAGTGAGACTCCAGTTTTTTCTAATCTCGCTAAAGAAGAAGTTGATAATCCCCTCAACATCTATGGGACCTGCTTCTCTGACAACCCCATAAGCCCCACTTTGGCTGGATATTGTGCCTGTGAGACTGAGAGTGAGAGACTGAGTGGCAAAGAGCTCCCAGCGGTTTGGGCTTCTGATTTTCTGTTCCTGTGGGTAGGCATTCCCTCTTCCACTGGGGGCAGCTATGGGAAATACTCATTCCCAAGCTGAAAAGGATGTTTTTGTTAAGTTTTGGAGAGTTTTAAATTTAGAGGGGAGTTAATTTTCTGAAGGGAGTTTAAAAGGTATTGTTCATGGTTATTTGAGGAGCTTCCTGATATCTCTGTTGATTCGCTCTATCAGTTATCGTTTTGGGATGCTGTTGGGGATAAGCTTTATATTTTACAAAAACAAGGGGTTTTAAAAGTTGAGAAATTTTATCCGTTGTTTCATTCAATTTATGGGATCATTTAATGAGTGCATGGTTCCAACCCTTTGCCCTGGTTTATTCAACCCACCCTTCACGTTCCCGAACCCAGGTTCCCTGAGAACAGGATGGGAGATGGAGCCTGCCCTTCGGCACAGACAAGCCATCTGCTGTCTGCCGTCTCCCCTCCTTTTCTGTCCTCTCCTCAGGGTGGCAGTGGCCATGCTGCCTTGAGATATTCCCTCACCCACATTCCTGCATTCCCTACTTCTAATCCTCCTTCCTATAAATCACAAGATGGCAATACTCCTGTTAGAGAGACCGCCATTTTTGATTCCCTCCCACCTTCATCCCCATTTCCCGCCTTCGCTCCAGGTGCCTCCTCTGTGTCGGGTCTCACCTTAATGTTGAATTCCACTGCCGCATTAGTCCCTCCCCTATCATCAGAAAGGTTCTCCCCAATGCGGGCTGCACCTCTCCACTTCCAGGCCCCTTCTCCAGTCCAGCCTCTTCCAGTTCCCACATCACTGGAACCGGACATGGGGCCAACTAGAAGGAAGCCATTTTGGCTACCAAAGGCCTTCAACGCCAGGCATTGCAGGTCGGCACAAAGGCCTGTGCCTCTGCCAGCAGACCTGCCTCCTCTACAGAGGAAAAGAGTGATAGCTTATCTGAGAGTGAGGATGAGCCCAAGGATTCTTGGCAGAGGATGCGGAGAAAAGCTGCAAAGGAGGGGGACTGGGAGGTGGTATCCAAGATTCAGGTGGCACCTGTGCAGTATAAGCTGGGGCCAAAACCTAAACGGGAATCCATAGGGAATAGATTCCCATTTAGGTTTTGGCTCCTGGGAATCCATAGGGAATAGATTCCCATTTAGGTTTTGGCCCCTGCTTATACTGCACAGGTGCCACCTGAATCTTGGATTCCCTACCTCCATAGGGAAATGAAGGACTTAGTAAAGCTGCCAAGGATTATGGGAGGGGTTCTCCCTATTTTAACAATTTGCTGGACATTCCATTTACTGCCCACACAATGGTACCACAAAATGTAAAATGGTGTATGCAAATTGTATTGTCATCTGATGAATTTATTTTCTGGAAAGGAGTTTGGATAAATAAAGTTCATGAGTTACCAAAAGGTTATGTTGAGGAAGAAGGGCGACAACACCTCACAATGGACCACATTACCAGGGAAGGAGACTATACTAGACTGCAGTATCAGGCTGAAGTCATCCCCCAGTCAATACTGGAAGATCTCAAAGGTGCTGCATGGTCTACCCTCCTCCAAACACCTGATGCTTCTACACCCCACACTGACTTCACTTACATTCACCAGGGCTCAGATGAGAGCTATATCAAGTTCATAAAGCACCTTATGAAAGCCCTGGAAAAACAGGTAGTTGATCAAAAGGTCCAGGATTATCTTATTAGCAAATTAGCTTTCTGTAATGCCAGTATTGACTGCAGAAAGGTTCTTCACAGCCTCCCCCTTGACCCTGAGCCAACCATTGCTCAGATGATTGATGCTTGCATTTGCCAGGCGATCTTAGAGTGTGACTCCAGCCTAGCCAAGGCCACCAGCCAGGGTGCAGTTTAAATGCCAGTTGCAGCAAACGTGCTTCCCTACAATACAGAATGTAATAAAGGCAGTGGAAACTGTTATAACTGCAGGAAAACTGGACATGTAGCAAAAGACTGTAAATAGAAGAATACTGTTCTGGTTTTTTACCCAGCCCTCAGTCCCACAGCCATTACCCAAACTGTTCTTGAAGCCAACAGCACTACCAGCCCTCAGGAAACTCCCAGCAGAGCATGAAATGACACCAAATATGAAGTTATTCTGTCTCACCCTTCCATTGGTGAGAGATGTCCTAGGTTAAAATATAAAGATGTATTCTATTCCCATCCTCAAGAGCTGTTGAAACAGGAGGGGCATTGTTTTATTCCTTATCTCCTCTTAATAAACCCATCAATACCTTTCTGCATGACTCAGAGATAATGCCCTCCAGGAGCCATTTCTGTTTAATGGACCCACCTCATGACTCATAGAATGATATCAGCCCATTGTGAGATGCTCCACCCAGGGGGGAAGAGCTAAGCATGCCCCCCTGGATATTATCTGCGGTTTGGGACAAAACAAGCTGCCTTTCCACTGGATTCCCCAGAGCAACAGCTGCCCTGGATTTTCGGAGGTAGGCTACACCCTATGTGGTGGTTTGACGAGAAAGAAGTGGGAATTCTGAAATGCTGTGGTCAAACCAATGGGTGCTTGGATTTTGATATTGGCACCTGGTGTATCCAGTGGGGTTTGGACACACCTCTGAGAACACACAGGGGTTAAAAGCAGAGCTTCGGCCCTGGGAGGCTCTCTTGGGACTTCGAGGGAAACAGGTTGGATTGCCCTACCTCGTCAAGCTGTGGCTGCTGGGCGGGGGAGTGGCAGCCATGTGGTAGGCCTGGGCCTGGACAGAGATGGGGGTGAGGAGGCCCTTGAGGATGGAAGGGTGGAGGAGCCCCAAGAGACATCGGGCAGCCATCCCCCCCCCCAGGAGAGAGAGAGGGAGAGCCGGCGACGACGAATGTGATAGCAGCTGGCCCAGGAGGAGAAGGAAGGGGGGGAAGTGCAGCGAGGAGGTGCCCAGCCAGAGCAGCAGCGTGTGTGGGAGTGCCGGAGATCTGGGACAGGCAGAGACTGAAATTTTTAACCCCTTTCTTTCATGACTGGGACCTTGCAAAAATGCTGATCCTCCTCAGAGCGTAATAAGAAGAGAGATAAGAGATGAGATAACAAGGATTTGGCCTGGGGGAAGTGGAGAAGACTGGCTGAGTGGAGAGAGAGATGATTGGAGTGGCCTTTTGGCTGGACTTTTCTTGTGTAGCCATAGTTTTATTCCTGTGACACAGAGACTGCACTTAGGGGGAGGCAGTGCCTCAGAACCAGGAGGGTCCATTGTGGGGACCCCTCGGGCCCAGGGGGTTGGAAAAAAATGGGGGGGACAGATGTCCCAAAGCAGAGACTGTGCCTTTTTGGAGTGAGACAAGGCATCCTTAAAAGACAACCCTAAAAGCAGCTCTGGTCCATGCACAGTCGTGAGAGCACTGGGCATGGAAGGAAGATGTCACAAATGGCAAAAGGACTTTCCGGGTGGTCCCGAGTGACATGGAAGCACACGAGGTTTCAGCGTGTTTCCAGGGGAAGCCTATGGTGCAAGAAGGACTCCTCTCCTCTTCATGGACTGAAGTTTGAGTATTCTAAAGGGTGGTGCCAGACTGGGCAATTGGTGATTTGGGGGAATGTATCGGATTGGGAAATTTTGGTGGTGGGGAGGAGGAAAGTGTTTTTTGTAAGGTTTTCAATTTTTTCCCTTATAGTTTTTTTCCTTCTTTTCTTGTAGTTTAGGTAATAAAGTTTTATTTATTTCTAAGCTGGAGCCTGCTTTGCTTATTCCTGGTCACATCTCACAGCAGACACTAGGGAGAGGGTATACTCATGGGGGCACTGGCTCTGGGCCAGGCCCAAACCATGACACCCTACTACAGGATCGCTGCTCCAACATAACCACATCTGCCACTCCAGGAGGACTGCAGCCACCATTCCAACTGGACTGCTACCAACACCCTGACCAGCAGAGTGACAGGTTATGTTCTGACTTTATCAGTGTTTTTTATTTTGTATTATTGCATGATTTTTTTTCCTAATAAATTGTATTTCTAACTTTGAGTCTCTCTCTGGTTTTGTTTTCAAACCAGAGCAAATGGAAAAGCCTGAGTGGGTTTCCTGATAAACAAACCCACCTCAGAAACCACCTGCTCAGTCCAGGCTGCCTGGAATGATGTCACCTTTCTACAAGGGACAGTGTGAGCATGAATGACCTCTGGGAGCAGAATTTTCTGAGTCTTGCAGCTGAATTCTCTGTCCCTGTCCTTTCCCTGGATCTGTGTTGCAGATGAAGCTACTGGTGCCATCCTCACCTTTTACCTCTCTCTTGAATGCAAACAGATGTTCCCAGGTGTATTAAGCACGATTTTTCAAAGTTGCTACAAAACTTTTGTGTTCCTCATGGAACGAAGGGGCCATTTTGACACTGAGGAGGTGACGTGGAAGCAAGGAGTCAGTTGCGACCCATGGAACTAAGGGGCCATGGTGACACAGCTGGGCCACATGGATCCAGTGGTCCATTGTGACACTGTGGATCCAAGGAGACAATGGAGACACCCCCAGAACCTCATGGAACCAAGGAGTCCATGGTGACCCTGCAGGGCTGCATGGAGCCAATGGTCCATGGTGGCACTGCCCATCCAAGAAGGCCATTGTGACACTGAAGAACTTCATGACACCAAATATCCATGGTGACACAGCAGGGCATCATGGGAACCAAGGAACGGCTGTTGGCGGTATGGAAACTCATGGAACCAGGAGCCGTTGTGGCACTGCAGAACCAACAGAGCTGCTGGACCTTGTCCACTAGCCCTGCACAGCTCCTTGGGAGGCACGGCAGGAGCAGCACCCTGGGAGCCTCTCTGGGATCCATGGCACACACTCCCAGGGGCGGGAATTCCAGTTCCCAAAGACAGCAAAAGGTGTTCCTGCCCTGGAAGGCAAAGCTCTTAAGAAGGAGAAAAAGGCCAAGTGGAGCAAGATCTTAGAGTGACATTTCACTGCCAGCCTTCATAGCTTCACCCGTGGTTGTTGTAGCTCCTGGATTGGGAAATAAATCAGGCAGGGTCTTTGGTGGGAGCTGCCCATGGTCAAGAGAGACACTGAGAGAGAAACAGAGCAGGCAAAGAAAGGCAGGAGAGAAAGAAGGGCACAAAAGCAATCAGCTGCGAAGGTGGCACTCTGAAAAACAAACTGGAACTGACAAAAAATGCATGGGACAGAAGTCAGTAATTCTGAAAGTTTTATTTACTATCAAAATACAGGCCACACAGCCAGCCCCACACAATCCCAATCCCACACCCTCAAATTTGGATGCCACTTCTCCCAATCTCCTTCCAACCCCATCTCACCCTGGACATTGTGGAATCAAGTAGATTTGTCATGGGACTGAGTTTTTCTTAGGTGGGAATAAGGCATTTTGACATGGATTGGTCAATTTTGGGGTAAAATGGAGGTGTTTTCAATGGGATTGAATCATTTTGAGGTGACAGACCAATCTATCTGGAATTCTGGAGTGCAAAGATATGGAGAAAACTTGCTGAAATCCCCCAAGAACCCACAAATCCTACACAACAAATGTTCACAAACCATAAATTCCACCTTAAACACCTGTTAAATGGTGGGACTTTAGACATCCTTGATCAATTACTTTCATTTTAGTCCTATTTCAGGTGTTTTTAAGTGATAAAGACAAATCAGAAGAAAATTAGGGCCAAAAGGATAACCAGCCAGGTGTCCTCCCAACATGGATCACTGGGAATGTGGGTCACCAGTGTTCTGACCAATGTGGGTCCTCCCATGGGGATGAAGCTGCACCAGTGCACAAAGCTCCTCCTGCAGGGGAGGACACACACGCAGGGCTTCCCTTACCAGTTCCTGCGTTGGTGTCGGGTCAAGGTAGAGCTGTGTGAGCTCTTCCCACACTGGGGACACTCGTAGGGCCTCTCCCCGGTGTGGATGCGCTGGTGGATGATGAGGTGGGAGTTGCGTTGGAATCCCTTCCCGCAGTCAGGGCAGCGGAAGGGCCTCTCCTCAGTGTGAATCCGCTCATGCAGGATGAGATGGGAGCTGATCCGAAATCTCTTCCCACACTGGAGACACTTGTAGGGCCTCTCCCCAGTGTGGATGCGTTGGTGCCTGATGAGTTCTGAGCTGCAGCTGAAGCCCTTCCCACATTCCTCACACTCGTAGGGCCATTCCCCGGTGTGGATCATCTGGTGGCGGATCAGGGTGCTGTTCTGGCTGAAGCTCTTCCCACACTCCAAGCACTTATAGGGCTTCTCCCCATCGTGAAGCTGCTCATGCACCACCAGCACCGGGCCCTGGCTGAAGCTCTGTCCACCTTCCTGGCCCAGGGTGGGCCTCCCTCCTCAGAGCACCCTGGGCTGGGTTTGGAGCCCCTCCTTCTGAGGGACCTCTGGGACTTTTCCTCCCCATTGGATTCTTGTGCCATGGAGCTGCTCAAAAAAGCCTCTTCCGTGAGGTTCTGCTGTGGGGATTTGTCCACCCTGGTCTCCATCCACACCTCCTTGTCTGGGGGAGGAAGGACAAAGAGAGGATGAGATTTGCCTCTGTGCCAGAGGGAAGGGGAAGGAGATCTCCCTAGTGCTTCCCCGGCAGGACGGCATTGGCAGTGGAGTCGTCCTGCAGCCAGGGGCCATGCTGGGCTGGGTGATGGAGAGGGAGAGAGGGGGAACGGGGCACTGACTTCCTCCTCACCCGCCTGGGTATCCTGGGGCATTGTCTCAGTTTGAATAGACAGGTATCTGCTAAGGAAGGCAGGAGCCTCCCTTGAAATGGAAAATGTAAACAACCTCCTTCTGAACAGTTATAATTTTGAAATTATGGGGCTCTAAGGCAACAGATATGGGAATGGGAATAACAGTTCTATAGCAGGAAAATTAAAATATAAATGCAATAGTACGAAGAAAAAATACTGACAGATTCAGAATACGACCTGACACCGTATGGGTTACGGTGGTGGTGGCAGTCCCAATAAACGGTGGCTGCAGTCCTCCTGCAGTGACAGGTGTGGTTTTGTAGAAGCAGGGATCGTGTAGAACAGTGGGGTTTTCCTCTGAAGATCCAGTGGTGGTGGTGTTGGGCATGGTCTTCCTCTGGGAATCCAGTGGAAAAGGCTGACTCTGGTCTTCCCGCTGTCTGATTATATCCAGGTAGGAATGCTTGGCTCCTCCCTCTGGGCTGAGCTTCTCACAATGGGATGATGGAATTTTATCAGTCATGCAGTGGCACTCAATGGCCCCTTAACAGAAGATATCTGCTGGGAGGGAGGATGGGTTGTAGGAGAGATAAAGAAAACTGCTCAATTAACAGAAAATAACTGCCTCATCAGATTGGAATAGAATACACACCCCATATCCAACCTAAGACAGCTGGGAAATGCTTAGCAGCATTCTGTGTCTGTGTGTCTGTGTTCATGTGTATTTTACACTCAAAGTCCCCCAAATTTCCAAGAGGTTTTCCCTGGGGTGTTGTCTTGTCCCTGTGTCCCTCTGCACCTCCCTGTGTCACTCTGTCACTGTCACCTCCACACATCTCTGAGCCCACTGGCACCTCCCAGGTTTGCACTGAATCCCTCCCTCCTGCCCTCCAGCACCAGCAATGACCACGGCAGGGAGCTCAGAGCAGGAGCAGCCAGGCCAGGGCTAATGCCAGGATCAGGAGCACCTGGCAGAGGCAGGAGGAATCCCCCATTCCAGGCGGTGCAAGGGGGGCACCCGTGTCCCCTCCCAGCCCCAGGGTTACAGACCAGGGAGGAGATGCCTCAGCTGCCTCAGCTGAATTGCTTCCCTCAGCCCTTGGCCCGGGAAGTCTCTGACTGGAGCACAGCCTCTAGAGAAGAGTTTCCGCAAAGAAGAGAAAAGAAAGGAATTGTTTCTTCCCTTTCTCTCATCACTGCCCCTTGTGCTGATTTTCTTGGCATCTTTAGCAAAACCAACAAAAAAGCATCTGGAATGAGGTTTTTCCCAGGGTCAGTTCCCAAATAGGGCCAAAGGAAGGTTTTCTGCCAGGGAAAAAGGGACAAATGTGTGATTTGTTTAGACAGTTGAAAACATGACAGTTTCTAAGCACTGGAAATCCAGAGACTATAAAAACAGAGTTTGCAGTTGTAATGGTCCGTTGTCCTCCCTTTTCCCACTGCTGATTTGTCACATCCCAACTCCAGAGGAGCAGATTATGGAAAGAAGACCTGCAAGGAATGTTGGAGGCCTAATCCAAGAGACTAGAAGAAAGACTGCAATCAGGAAAAGATTTCCAGTTGGTTTCTTACCATATTGACCACAAATAGCTCTGCAGTCCATATGCAATATCCAGATGAGGAGGCACATTCCTGGTTTTTAATACCAAATTGCAGTACTTTGGCAATTCTTTCTGGATGAGAACAAACCACAGGCCAATAATTGACCCACTTCAGTTCCCAAATCAGAAATCATTCAACTGCTACCAAGATGTCTTTCTCTGCAGATGTCCCAGATTGCAAGGCAAGATTGATTCTATTTGCCATCTGTATGGCAGTTTTCCTTATCTCTTCCACAACCACTCCTCCCTCCTGGGGGGACATCTGCTGATAACAGGCTATTGAAAGTCACTGCATGGCTGGTAAGAACTACAGCATCCCATTGGGAGATGCTCCACCCAGAGGGAAGAGCCAAGCATTCTAGCCAGATAGAACCTGGAGATTCTGGAATAGCAGCACAGTTTCTCCCCTGGATGTCCCAGAGGAACAGCAGCTGCCTCTTCTTCCACTGGATCCTCAGAGAAAGACTACACCCTTTTCTACAGGACCCCCTGATCTAACAGAACCACACCTGACACTCCAGGAGGACTGCAGCCACATTTCCAGTTGGATTGCTACCAACATGGTGTCAGGTTCTGTTGTGACTCTGCCATAGTTGTTTTAGTTTACTGCATTGTTTATTTTATCCTTTTATTTTCTTCCCAATGAAATAACTATTATTTCCTGCTCCCATATTTTTTGCCTGAGAGCCCCTTGATTTAAAATTTGTAGCAATTTGGAGGCAGGGAGGTTTGCATTCTCCATTTCATGGGAGGTTTCTGCCTTCCTTAGTAGACTCCTGTCTTTCCAAACCAAGACAGCAGGACAGAAGGCACTTTGATTCCTTTTGTCCCAAGTTTCTCCTGAGTTCATGATTTCACATGAACTGGAATGTCCCAAAAGCACAAAAAAAGCCACAATTAGCAGATCCTAACCCCAGGTCACCATTAAATGCACTCGATCCACGCCTTCCACAGCCCAGCAGCAATTCCAGCCTCTGCCCCCAAGCTCTGGCTCAGCCTGAGGGGCATCGTTCTGGTGTGTTTGGGGCGGCTCCTGCAGGACACAGTGCTGGGAGCCACTCTGTGTCCCACAGCTTCGGCATCTCAGGCGCCACTCCACAGCTGCGGGGCTGTGCCACCACTGCTCCATGGCTGTAGTTCCTGTGCCACCACTGCTCCATGGCTGTAGTTCCTGTGCCACCACTGCTCCATGGCTGTAGTTCCTGTGCCACCACGGTTCCATGGCTGTAGTTCCTGTGCCACCACTTCTCCATGGCTGTAGTTCCTGTGCCACCACTGTTCCATGGCTGTAGCACCTGTGCCACCACTGTTCCGCCTTTTCCATGCTCACTCCACTGCTGCTCAAAAGCTGTGCTGTGCTGTTTCAGCACGGTTCCTCAGCTCCTGCACCACTGCTCCACTGCTGCTCCAACACTGCTCATCTACCACTGTTCCACTGCTCCTTCTCTGCTCCTCCCCTGCTCCCCTGTTGTTCCTCAGCTGCTGCTTCTGTTCTAGCGCTGCTGCCACAGCTGTGGTGTCACAGAGAGGGGAACGTTCGGGCAGCAACCACTGTGGTGTTACAGAGACTGGGACAACAGGACTGCCACAGCTCTGGTGTTGTGGAGAGAGGAATGTTGGGGCGGCTGCTGCTGTAGTGTCATAGAAGCTGCAACTGGGGCTGCCACCACTGAGGTGTCACAGTGAGGGGAACGTTGTGGCTGCCACCACAGTGGTATCATACACATGAGAATGCTGGGGCTGCCTCTGCTGTGGAGTCATAGAGAGGAGAACATTGGGGCTGCCTCTGCTGTAGAGTTATAGAGAGGAGAATGTTGGGGCTGCCAAAGCTGCGGTGTCACAGACAGGGGACTCTGGGCCTTCCACTGCTTTGGTGTCACAGAGAGGGGGACTTGGGGCTGCCACAACTATGGTGTCACAGAGAGGGAAATGTTGGGGCTGACACTGCTAGGGTTCCAGAGGCGAGGGATTTCTGGGGCTCCCAACCGCTGCGGTATCATAGAGAGGGGAATGTTTGGGCTGCCATCCTTGTGGGCTCAAAGACAGGGTAATCTTGGGGCTGCTACCCCTGTGGTGTCCTACAGAAGTCAATGTTGGAACTCAGTGGTATCACACAGAGGGGAATGTGGGGGAGCCACAGCTGTGGTGTCACAGGGGAGCATTTGGGGCTGCCACCCCTGTGGTGTCACTGAGAGGGCAATGTTGGGGTTGCCGCTGTGGTGCTGTCATAGAGAGGAGAACACTGCGGATGCCACCTCTGTGGTGTCACAGAGAGGGGAATGCTGGGGTTTCAATTGCTTTGGTGTCATAGATAGGGGGACATTGGTATTGCCACTGCTGTCATGTCACAGACAGGGGAACTTTGAGGTTGCCACCACTGGGATGTCACTGACAGGGCAATGCTCGATCTTGAACATCTGTGGTATCATAGAGAGGGGAACGTTGGTGTTGCCACCACTGTTTTGTCACAGATATGGGAACACTGCCAAACCTCCCCTGGTGCTGTGCCCACTCCAGTGCTGCTCCTCTGTGACACTGCAGGTACTCCTGGGGACATTGTCACACTGCAGTGCCTCCTGGGGACATTGTCACATTGTGACAATGGGACTCTAGGGGCCCTGTGACACTCCAGGGTCTTGTAGAATCCATGGAACCAAGAGGAGACTGAAACTCTGGGACTTCATGGAACCGTACATTGTGCTACCTCAGGGCCTCATTCTTTCCAGGAATCCTTGTGACACTGCAGAAATAAATGGAACCAAGGGGACATTGTGACACTGTGGAGTTCATGAAACTGAGGGGATGCTCTGAGACTCAGGTGCCTAAAGATGCTCAGGAACCATTGTGACACTGTGGCTTCTGGAACCAAAGGCACACTGTGACACTGTGGGGTCTCATGGAATCCAGAGGCCCTTGTGACTCAGTGAGGCCAGTTGGAACCAACAATCCATTGGGATCTCCCAGAACCTTGTGGTGTCCAGAGATCCTTGTGACATTGTAGGGCCTCATGGAACCAAAGGGACACTGGGACACTGTGTGATCTCAGGGAACCAAGGGGACTCAGAGACACTGTGGGGCCTCCTGGCTCTCAGTCACTTCTGAAACTTGTGTCCATCTACAAGGGGGCAAAACTCAGCAGCTTGAGCCTGTTGATCCAGAATATTCCCATCTCCATGGAGGGTGTTCTTGCCAGCTGTGGTGCTTTGTGTTCTCTCTGTGCTCTCTGGGGGAATTGCATCCTACAGGAGACCCCAACCACTCCAGTAGCTGACACCACAGAGCCTCCTGTGGGGTGCGGGCAGAGGCATCTTTCACTCCATTATGTTGCTCAGAGCCCATCCAAGCTGGAATGTTTCCAAGGATGGGGCATTCACTGGCTCTCCACCAAGGCTAACAGTGAAAGCAGGGTTCTGGGGTAGGCAGCAGGGAGAGCAGGTGCTGTGCTGGGTGAGCAAGGGAAGAGGATGAGTGCAGAAGGCACAGCCCACCAGGAGGCCACCAGGCAGAGCCGTGGAGCCTCCCCAGGTGAGGGTGACCTGCCCAGGGAGAGCCCTGCTGCCACCCAGGACTGTGCTGCCACCCTTGGCAGAGGTGTTTGCCCAGCAGGATGTCCCCTGGTCACCAAGCAGCCTGGCTGTGTTAAATGAGCACCCTGCAGCCCCTCTGTGCCCTGCCGTGGCTGCAAAGACTCCTGAAAGCACTGGCTGCTGTGCAGCTGTGCCCTCTGCTGCCCCTTGTTCTGCCCTGCTGGTAGAAACTGCCGCAACCGCCCAAGAGCAGCGCGGGTGGTCAATGGAGCGCGCTGCTGCCGATCCAGAGGGTGGAGAGATGTCATGCTGCAGAGTCACATTGAACAGGCACTCTGCAACTCTGCTGTGCCCTGCTGCCACAGCTGGAACCCCAGAAGCAGCACTTGGTAGCAGCAGGGAGGCTCTTTGCCCCTGCAGCCGCTGCAAGGCACCCAGCTGCCACCACTGTGAGATGCCTTGCTCCTGCAGGACAGTGCCTGGCCATGGAGCGGGGTTTGCTGCCCCTCCACCAGGCCTGCCATACCAGCTGAGATCTCAGAAGCAGTGCCCGGCCCCTGTGAGACTCCAGCTCCTCTGTGCCATGCGGCTGCCCCTGTAGCCATCTCTGCCTGCGGTGGAACCACCTCTCTGTGCTTTGCTGTGACTGGAAGCGCCCCTACAGCTGTGCCCAGCCACGGCGAGACAGTGCCGGGCCCCGGTGGGAGAGCGCCCTGGCACAGTAAGGGGGCACCTGGCTGAGGAGCCATTCCTGGCTGCTATGGAGCTGCCCGTGCCTGTTGCCAAGCTGTACCTGTCTGCTGTGAGACTCCCAGCTGCTGTGGAACACCTGGCTACCATCAAGCCGTATCTGTCACTCCATGTCCTGCTGTCAACTGCTGTGAGAAGGCGTCTGCTGAGCAGTTCACACGGGGGAGGGTCACCAGGGGGGTCCCCAGGCAGGTGTCCCGCCTTGGCCATCACCCAGCAGCCAGCTTAGAACTGGTGCCAACCAGGGGAATCCGACTGTTTAATTAAAACAAAGCATCACAAAGGCCTGAGGTGGGTGTTGATGCAATGTGATTGCTGCCCAGTGCTCTGAATGTCAAAGTGAAGAAATTCAATGAAATGTAGGCAAATGGCAGGAGCGACTATGACTCTCCTAAGGCAGTTTTTGAGAGTATAGTTACAAACTGGGCATTGCTGCAGAGATTGCACCCCCTCATGGACCTGCTGGATACCCTGTGTAATGTAACCCAATCGATCTCTGCCCCAGCACAGAGACAGTGGGGAACGTTGGGCGCCAAAACTGAAGCAGTCCAGCTCGAGAAAAATGGTCCTTCTCGGACGTCCCGGTCAGCTTTTCAGCACTGCTAGCAGTAGGTGGGCACTATCTCAATCTCCGTGGTTCGGGACAGCACCTAAGGCAAACGCTCTGTGCTATGACAGTAGCAGTTCCTTGTGGTAGCACGTGGCTTGTCTTATGGCTACAGTCAGCAGAAATAAGAAGAGAGCATTCTCCAGCTGTGGTGAATCCGGGTTTATTGAGTCCCAGGGAAAACCGACAACCAAACAGGAAGAGGGGGAAGTTGCAACAGCTTATAAGGAGGGAAGGACACAGGGGAGGAGTCAGTCCTTGGATGAATAGGATTACAGAGGGGAGTGGGATACCAAAGATTGACTTAGGGAGAACACCAATGGGAATAACTTGAGGGTGGAGCTTTGGCCACTGAGCCAATCACTCGACGCTCTAGTTAGATGTTTCTAGAGAGTTCCAGAGAGAAGGGTGGGAGCGCCAAGTGACGGACAGGGCACCGGGGAGGGATTTGAGACAGGGCACATTTATCTCCAAGGTGACAGGGGAGGAGCTGGGATAACTGGCAGCACAAGGGAGGGAAGGGAGAACCAGGGCAGAACCATTACAAGATAGGGGGGAACAGAACAGTCCAACTTATACAGATCCAACAAAACTGTGAGGGATTGCAGGACTGTTTTGATTCCTAAGTCAACCAAACCAGATCGCCTCAAGGAAATTAACAACTGGAGACCTATCCCAATCATTTCCATCTTGCTAAGACTGTTCTCCAGGATTTTAACAGCCAAACTGACCAAGGCTTGACCCTCAATCCAAGGCAAACAGGCTTCATAAGAGCAGTGGGATGCTCTGAAAACCTGAAACTCCTGCAAATCATTATTTGGTCACAAAAGGAGAACAGAAACCCCCTGGGTGTTGTATTTGTGGACATCACCAAGGCTTTTGACACCATAAGCCAGCAGCACATTCTACATGCCCTAGTGCAAAGGGAAGCAGATCGCCACATCGTCAATTTGGTGAGCAATATTGTGAAAAATGTTTTTGTGATTTGTGTCAATCTGCAATGGAATCAGCAAATGCTTGTATCTGCTGTGTGGAAAATGGATGCATTCCTTGGGATAGATACATGGAAGGGTTTTGAAACTTTCTATAGCCAAATAAAGCTTTGAAATAGGGGAATTATGGTAAAGTAAAGAGATGAGGTAGAAAGATGGCTGATGCTTAGAATAAAATAGAGGAACTTGTTGTAAAGCTAAAGGGACTGCAATGTGACTAAATGCTTATATATAATAAAAAGCTTAACAAAATATTGTAGCAGACAGCGGTGAAGGGGCCTCCCTCCAGACGAGCACAAGAAGGACAGGAAGCCAACAACCACCTGGAAAGATGATGAAATTGCTGATTCCAGCTTACTGATATTTACTCATTTGTACTAACCAAGCACATTGGAAAATGCTTTATAAGCTTAAAAACAGTATATATACTTTACTGAATTTGTAAGTAGTGTGTGCCGTGAGTGGAGCGGTGACTCCTCGGCCACCCAGCGCTGCTTGCTCACCTTCTTTCAAATCAAAGATATAGAAATAAAATTCGCATTGACTATTGAAATTTTATGTATTAGTATGATCTTTGTGACATGCCAGCATTCCCAGTATGGTCCCAGAATAATCCCAGTTACTTTCAAGCACTCCCAGGATGGTCCCAGTTACCTGCAGCTAGATCAACCCAGTCAGTCCCAGGATTATGCCAGTTGCTCCCAGTGTGCTCCCAGTTGCTCCCAGTCACCCCCAGTCCAGGGATGATGTGCATGGTGTGTTCCCAGTCACTCTCAGAAACTCCCAGTGTTAATCCAGTCAGTCCCAGTACAATGCAGAGATGAGCCCACTGTGGTCCCAGTTGCTGCCAGTATGAACCACTTGTGCCCCACATGGTTCCAGTTTCTCCCTTTCAGCCTGACTTTTGTTCCAGTCTCTCCCAATATATCCCAGTTCCTTCCAGCATATTCCCAGTCACTCCTGGCACAATCTGAGTTCATCCCAGTGGAAGGCCAGTTGCTTCTAATGACCCCCAGTGTGCACCCAGCATGATCCCAGTTCCTCCCACTCGCTCCTGGCATGATCCCACTTGCTCCCAGTATATCCCATTTGCCTCAACAGGGCCACAATTGCACCCAGCAGGCTCCTACTCAGTCCCAGTATGATCCCACTATGATCCCATTCACCTCATTGTGATCACAGTCTCCACCAGCAGGGGTCCAGCTGCTCCCAGTATGATCCCAGTATGATGTCAGTACAAACCCAGTACAATTCCAGTCACTGCCCGTATGATCACAGTATGATCCCAGTACAGCTCACTCCCTCCCAGTGATGAAACTCCTGGGATCCCCCAGCCCTCTCTGCATTTGCCCCTCCCAGATCTCCTGAGTGGAGCCACAAGGGCTGGCAGCGCCCAGGCAGGGTCCCCAGCAAGACCCAGTATGGATGTTCAGCCCCCAGTTTTCCCAGTTTGCCCCTCCATTGGCCCAGGCTGGGTTCCCCCCACCCGCAGTGGCTGGGAGCAGCCGAGAGCCCCGCGCTGCCCATCCCGACCTGTCCCGGCTCTATCCCCGCTCCTGCCGCAGGCTGTGAGGGCTGTGGGAACGGGGCACCGATATTACAGCGACCTGAGTGGGTTGCTGCTGGTGAGAGAGAGACGAGAATGTTGTTTCTTGATCAGAAGGCTGAATTTATTGATATATGATATCTAATACATTATAGCTATACTAAAAAGAAATAAAAGAGAACGTTGCAGAGCTGCTGCTAGCTGGCTAAGAATAGAAAGAAAGAATCTCTAACAAAGTTTTGTCCAAGGACTCTGTCCCAAGCTTGCACTTTGTGATTTGGCCCCTAATTATAAACATAGGAACATGAGCCAATCAAGGTGCCCCTGTTGCATTTCACAGCAGCTGATAATAATTGTTTATGTTCTCTTCTGAGGCCTCTGCCTTCCAGAAGACACAGAAATCTGAAAGAAAGTATTTCTGTGAAGAAATGTCTGCGATACACAGGGTGTCTATCGGGTGTGGCTGCTGCTGGGGGAGGAGGAGGGAGGGAATGGGAGGAAGAGGAAGATGAGGGACAAAGGAGGATCAGAGAAAGCAGAAGGAACCACAAGGTCTTGCACTCTGTGAATTCGCATCCCCACCCATGGGATCTTCACCCCCGCCATCACGCAGGTGACCGGTGAGGGGGGGAGCTTGGCCCAGATATCCTGGGGGTTTCCCTGGGCGGGTTTTTTTGAGGGGATGTTTGGAAAATGTAGAACTCCAAGGCTGTGTGTAAAAGGCCCCATGGAGGGTCCCAGTGGCAACTGCCGGCAGAGGCAGCCTAGAGTAGCAGAGCCCTGTGTCCCCCAGGAGCCCAAAGTGGGGAATCCAGAGAGGGGGGAGTACTGCCATTGGCAGGAGCCTCAAGACCCTGGAGAGGGGAAGGAGGGACTCCTGGGATCCCCTGCACTCCAAAGCAGAGAATTAGGAAAGTAGGGACCCTAGGATCCCAAAACCCCCCAGCATCCCTAAATGAGGAGATGGAAAAAGGGGAAACGTTTTGCTTCTTGGGACTTCCAGCAGCGGAGGGCGGGGACCAAGTAGACAGGGGACCCTTAATCCAAGTGTGACCCACACCAGCTGGGACAGGGGGCAACCCTGAAACACCAAAGGGGAGAGACCAGAGACAGGCAGCTCCTGGGAAGCATTTTCAGGGCTGAACCTTGATGTTTGGGAGGTTTTTATGGAGCACAGATAGCCGGTTACTTCTAGAGATGGACTTGGGCAGAGGGACATTCAATCTCAATCTGTGCTAAACCCTTGTTTCTCCAGAACCAGGATTTTCCATTCCCAATCGTGGTGGCATGGAGGAGAAGGCTGTGAGGAAGATGGAGATGCCTGTCTTAGGTTGCAAGATGTAGCTGGGGGTTTGTCAATTCCCATCTTTTAGAAGTTGGGCAGGTATCATCTGTTAATTGAGCAGTTTTCTTTATCTCTTCTACAACCAATGCCCCCTCTGGGAAATATCTTCTCTTAATGGGCCATTGAGTGTCACTATATGACTGAAAAAAATTCCATCATCCCATTGTGAGATGCTCTGCCCAGGGGGAGGAGGAAAGCATTCCTACCTGGATATAAGCTCGGCTGTCGACGGAAGGGAACCAGGACATCAGTTTGATCATCACAGGCTCAATTTTATTGATCAGTACAGCGGGTTAAATACAGTTAATAATGAGCTTCATACATATTGCAAAAGTTGAGCTCAGGATTGGTCAGCTTACATATCAGCACCTACGCCTACTTCTACATTCCTATGGTTCTACTTTTGATACTTTCTACATATTCTTAGGATATATTCAGGACTAATCTCAACTCCCTATCCTCATGTTGCAGCAAGGTCACTGCTGACTCTTCCTTTCAGCTTGCTGACTGCTGACTTTTCTCCTTCAGCTTAACCAGTGGCATTATATCAGTGTGGCCTTTCTCAGCTAACCAATTATTAATAATGCTCTCCACATTTCCCCCATTTTCTTTTTGTGCAAGGAGATTAGTTTGCCATGTTTTTGCTATTGTACGGCTGACAATGTTTTGGATACAGTTAAAGATACAAGGCAAAATAAGCAAAAACAGTAAAATTACACCTAGCAGTCTTATAGCATAGATCACAAGGTTCTTCAGCCACGGTCTGAGTTTCAAGCCTTTAAGCTATTCGTCAATTCTTAAACCGTCTTCTTCCTTAAGTTTGTGAAGTCTCTGTTGTAATTCTTTTATCTTAGTGTGAATGGACACCGAATGATTAGACAGATTCATGCAACACATTCCTTCGAACTCTTCACATCCATGCCCTTGTGCTAAGAGCAAAAAATTTACAGCAGCTCTATTTTGCAAAACAGCATGGTTAACACTTTGCACATCTGCAGTTAACATGTCTAGAATTTGTGATGTCTTGTTCAGCTCATCTCTTGCCCAGCATCCTAATTGTTTTGCTAAATTCATGGCTTTATTGGCAGATCCTCTTGGTAAGATAGTTGAAACTACCACCTGTTTGAATGTGCCCTAAAACTGTGGATCTCTTATCCTGCTGCAGTCTAAGTCATGTATGCTACGTTTTCTCCTGTTTGAATTTTGACTCAGCTGCATTAGCAAGGACACATTAGGATGAAACAGTGACAATTTTCCCAAAAAACAGGGTCCACCCTGTGGTTTAGCTGGTATACCATTCCATGCCTTGTCTCCACAAATGAAAAATATTCTTGTGGGTAATTTCATTGGTGCTATGATATTTGTGCCGTTACATTGACTGTAATGCTGTGGAGAGAATTTACTCACATTCAGGGATGAATCTAGGGTGGCCCATGTTTCTTTAGGTTGCTTTAAATTCTGAGCACTCGAAAGTTTGAAGCTAAACTATCTACCAGCTGTAGTGTTAGATATGCTGGCATTTGTACTTCCAAAAAGATCCAATTCTTCAGGAGGAGAATGCAAAGAGGTGTTAAGTGATTGGATTAGTAAGCATTGACGATAGCCATCACTCTGACTTGCAGTATACCCTTGTTGCGCTGGCAATGTGATATTTGACATGTTAGACATACATAAGGTTTGATTGTTTATTAAACTGCAAAATTCTCCAGGAGACCACACCGGAAGTCCCACCAGGCATGTTCGAAATGGGTTAGTGACTCTTCTAAGACTAAGACAAAGTGATGATTGGTTAGTTTGATTAGCAAGTGTTACCCATAAATTTTCCCTTGGTTGACTAAAGTGTGTTACTCCTATTGCTTCACTTGCTACAGCATTGAGCAGTATTACAAAAACAAACCTCATTTTTCTTTCTGCTTGCTTTGCTTCTCCTTTTCTTCTTTCTGCTTACGTTGTTTTTCCTTTCTTCGCTGTCTTTTCCCTGGTTTGCTAGATTGTCTATTGTAAGGCTGAGTCAATTTTTGAATATACTGATCTAATTCTAAACCAGCATCTTTGCTCACAAGTATAGCACGAGGTAAGTTTGAAGGCAAATCAGCTTTGCAGCGAGCTGCTATGATGCGTGAGGCTTTAGTAATTTCAAATATTCTAAGGTTTTCCTGTAACTTCCACCTAAGATATGCTATAACCACTTGTTCTGCACTCTCAAAGAGCTGTAATCTTGTCCGTCCTGGCAGGCCAGTACTTTGTTCAAGAGCTCTAACTTAGATATGATTTCGAATCTACTTTCCAAAACAAGATGTACACCATAAATATCCCAATGACTTCTGTGAATACCAATAAACTTGATTACAATCTGCACAATGCAAAGCTACCTATGCATAGCATTTATCTTTATCTTTTTTGCAAACATAACAAGGAAGCGAATGTAAGTAAGGACTAGTATAAAATTGTGTATCTTCAACCCAATGCAACCAATTCAATGGTGGTGATTGCAAAGCCTCTTCAGCTTTTTTACTATATGAGGCTAACAGCTCAAGGTCTTTCTTTAACACAAGGTGTATCTTATTTCGTAATCGTAGTTCTTGTTCGTTATCCTCCTCAACAACTATATCCTCCCGAGGGTCTCACAACAGTAAAATTGTTCTAATCATAGAAAATTAATTAGCAATCACTGATACCCCTATTCAAATGAGACTGTTCCCTTTTTTGCTTTCTTTTTCTTATCTGTCTTCAATCTTGCTGCTCCTAATTTCACTGGTCCTGCCACTTGCAAACTTAATTTTTGCAACTTATCAATGCAGCAATCTAATGCTCTATCAGGATCCCCTTGGAAGGGTCTTACAACTGAATGCTGTGTTAAAGGCACTAATTTCCTACACCTTATAGAAACTATACGTGATTTACTTTGAACCTTAATTCTATTTACAATACATTGTATTTCCCATCAATAATAAGCAAGAACCTTCTGTTCAGGAGACTCATAAAGATTTAAAGCTATATATGCGTTTTGCCCCGTTTGTCTCCTTAATTCATCTTGCCAGCTTTTTCTCCACGTATGCTCGTGTTCACAAGTATGACACTACAAGTCTCGTAATAATGATTGTTCTATCCAAAAAATTCTTTTACAACTCCCACAACGTAGAGCTATCCAGGCAGCACAATGTGGATTGTGACAGTCAAGGCAATGTAGTTTCGCTGGATCTGTTAAGTGAAAAGTTGATAATGAGTCAATGAAACCAATCAACTCCTGGGCTGTCCGATAGTGACGTGTCAGTGCTCTGTCCACTGCTTCCGAGTACCCCTTCAATTGTAACAGTAGTGGCTGTAGGACTAGAAGCAGTTTCTTCCCCAGTCGCTCCTTGTCCTCCTCCGTAAGGTGATCCACCAGAGGCTGCATCAAAAACAGGTTTAGTCCACTTAGCAGGCACCCACAAAGGCCCTGTAGGTGAGGAAACACAAAGATACCCCCGACCCCAATATAATACTTTTGCAGGTTTTTCCCATAATCCTGTACTTGGGTTCTTATACTTAACCCAGACCTCTGCTTCCTTAGTATTTTCCTGACCTGACCTCGGATGATGTTTCTTTGCAGGGGGGGTATCATCTTCCCCAAAAATGCATAAATGATTAATCACATATAAAACCTTAGCCAAACATGCTTGTGGATCTGTCAAATCTTGATGTTTTTCAATATACTGCTTAAGGGTACCGTTTGCTCTTTCCACTATTGCCTGTCCAGTAGAAGAGTGTGGAATACCTGTCACGTGCTTAACAGACCACTGATTCAAAAATTTCCGGACCCTAGCACTTACATAACCTCGACCATTATCTGTTTTGATACTCTTTGGAACTCCCATAACAGCGAAACAACTTAACAGATGTATGATAACCTGTATAGCTTTCTGTCCTGCCTGAGCCGTAGCCCATATGTAATGACTGTATGTATCTATGGTGACGTGCACATGCTTGACTTTACCGAATCTAGCTATGTGTGTAACATCTATTTGCCATATCTCATTTATTTTTAAACTTCGAGGATTAACTCCAATGCCTAGACCTATCCCACCATTATGATAACTACATGTTGGACATGCTGTGGCAATGGCCTTGGCTTCTGACAAACTCAGCTCAAAGTGTTTTGCTAAACCTCTTGCATTTTGATGATATCTACTATGTGCTTCTCTGGCCAATGTGTGCTTGTCAATAGGACAAGAATTATCAATGGGTAGGGTAACCAATTTATCTGCACGTTCATTCCCTTCTCCTAAACCTTCAGACCACTTATGGCTCCTAATATGAATCACAGAATATGCTGCCTTTCTTTCTCATAAAGCCTTCCTTAACTGTATCAGTAACTCATACAATCGTTTATTATTCACTTCCTTAATTGCTGCTTCCTCTATTCGTTTGACTACTCCTGCAACATACATAGAGTCTGTGACCACATTTAAAGGCTCCTGTAAGTTGGACACCGCCCATACTACTGCTAACAATTCCAAAGTTTGTAAGCTATCTGCAGGGTCTGCTGTGAGGAGTTGATGCTTCCATTGTCCTTTTTCTTGCCAGGTAACAGCAGCACGCCTTGATTTCTTTCCTGCATCTGTAAAAACTGTAATAGCTCCTTCTATGGGGTTTTCTTCTCTCAAAGGTCGAGTAATCTAGTTCTATTCTGTCATCCATTGCAAAACTCTAGGCACTAATTTACTAGTCTCTACTTTAGCAGGTGACATCAATAATGCTTCTTGTAAATTCTTTGAATTTATCAAGTACCAGTCTAAGGTTTCTTTTTCCATAGGCAATCTAATAGTAGCAGGTTCTCTACCATCCACTTCAAGAATTCTGAGACGCCCCTTTTTGATTAATGCAGCCAATTGTTCAATTTTTGAAGATATTGTTTTCTTATGCTGTAGTGGTGGTGATAACCATTCCAACACCCGTATCTCCCCCGTTTTCTTTTGCAACTGAGAGAGAGCACCAAGCAAATGGCAAGGGCTATTCCAGATAGTAAGGTCAATGGGGTGGTCGAGTTGTCGACGAGACACATACCCTTGCTGTACACAGTTACCAATTTGCCGCAAGGCAAGACGATGCTCCTTTGTCAGGTGTACAGGAGTAGTAGGGTCCACGCCTTTTAACAAAGGCCGTAGGGCTTCTAATAAGTGATTTGGTATTCCCACAATAGGCTTCAGCCACTGTAAGTCTCCCAGCAACTTCTGTGCATTATGTAGAGTTTTAATGTCTAATTGTAATTCTAATTTTTGTGGTATCACTATTTGATCTGTCAAAGTCTATCTCAAATATTTCTAGGGCTTTGTAGCCTGAATTTTCTCTGCAGCAATAGCAAGTGAATATGCAGCAAGAGTATTTATAATGGTGTTAATCTGTAAAGAGGAGAATGGCTGTTGCTGTGTAAACAAAATATTGTCTATGTAATGATATATTATAGTTGCTGGCCATTTACGACGTAGTGGCTGTAATGCTGCATCAACATAAAGCTGACATAAAGTGGGAGAGTTGCGCATGCCTTGCGGAAGAGATGTCTATTCAAATTTTTTATCTGGTTCTCCACGATTTATTGCTGGTAAAGTAAAAGCAAATCTCTTCATGTCATCAGGATGCAGGCTAATAGTGAAAAAACAATCTTTTAAGTCAATAATTAAAAGTGGCCAGTGTTCTGGAATCATAGCTGGATTTGGAAGACTAGGCTGTAAGGCTCCCATTGGTTCCATTTGGTCATTTACAGCCCTCAAATTGTGTATCAAATGATATTTCCCTGATTTCTTTTTGATTACAAAAATAGGTGTATTCCAAGGGCTTGTGGACAGTCGCAGGTGTCCCTTTGTATATTGTTCCTGTACCAATTCATGGGCATGCATAAGACTCTCCCCTTTTAATGGCCATTGCTTAACCATCACCGGTGTATCCGTTTTCCAGGTGAGTGGAATGGGGAAAGTCCAAGCAATGGCAATTACCCCAAAGGGTGCTGATTAGTTAACACCACTCCCAATTGTGTTAAAATGTCCCTTCCAATTAAACAGGAAACTGTAGGAGGCAGTTGAACAATTGAAAACACAGCAGATATTTGTTGATTCTCAATGCACACAGACAAAGACGGCGACCTGCTTGCCAATGTAAATCCTCCTACTCCTGTGAGCATGTTTGATGAGGGAAATAGAGGCCAATGTTGTGGCCAGGCTTCTGGAGAAATGATGCTAGTATCTGCTCCTGTATCCAATAATCCATAAAGGGTTATGCTTTGATGCCCATAGGTAATTTCAACCTTTTGTTTTGGTCTATTTTGTAAATCCACAGTTAAAAGTGTAACACCAGTAGAGCCAAAACCTTTTTCATCCCGTGCTTGCCCAGTAAATGATTGTATTCCTGATGTCATTTGTGACAGTGGTACCAATTGAGCAATGCGTTGTCCTTTTGTAATTTTAATTGGAGGATAAAGGGTGTAAGCCATAATTTGTATTTCCCCTGTAAAGTCCGCATCGATAACACCAGGCAAAACAAATAATCCCAACATAGTTATAGAGGAACGTCCCAGCAATAATGCTCCACATGTTTGTCCATTTAATATAAGAGGGCCCTTTACTCCAGTGGGTATCCTCTCAGGCCGGTTCGTCATTAGTGTGACGTCTACTGCTGCTGATAAGTCCAAGCCGAGGCTCCCGGTTGTTGCGGGTTGCAGACAGGAGGTAGCAGCGATGTCACGGCAGCAGCTGGTGTCTCTGATGTCACTGAGGCAACTTGTGTTTGTCCCTCATTGCCGCATCGGTAACACTTGATGAATGGTCTCGAGCCTCTTTACGTGACTGCCAGTGAGCCGCTTTGGAGAGGAGCAAGAGCAGCTAACACCTGATTTTGAGTAGACTATGCTTTTGCAACCCTAATCCTAATTCCTTTAAGGCTTCTGCTATAAATGCCTGTGAAGCTGTTGGCATTAATGCCATTCACTCTAATGCTTCCTCAATAGTCCAATTTGCCCCTAAAGTAGCTAACACTCTTTGGGTTGCTGGATTGCTATTTTGCAAAGCACACCTGCTTCAATAGCGCCCTGCAACACCAGCCTGATCTATAGCAGTAGCTGCTCTATCAATAAAATTTCCAAATGATTCTTCCCTACCTTGTTTGATGCCCATATAAGCCGATAACCCTCCTGGCTCTTTAACCATGTCTATTGCAGCACGCACCAACCACATAGACTCTGTAAGTTTATCAGCTCCCGATATCATCTGTGCCTCTGTACGTAAAAATGCCCCCAAGCCCATCAGCTCCTCTACTGTCACCCCATGTAATGGGTCTCCCTGGGCTCGTTGTACAGCAACCGATTCATTTACCAACGCGTGCCAATGGGCATTAAATAATAACTGCTGATGCTGAGTAAATATCAACCGAACTATTCCTCTTAAATCATTAGGACATAAAACCTGAGTATTAAAAAGATAATCTAACATTTGCTTAACAGGTTCACTTTTTACTCCAAACTGACTAACCGTAGAACGTAGCTGAGTTAACAGCTTCCAATCTAAGGGAGTATATTCTGCTATATTATGCGTAAGGTTCCCCTGTGCATCATACTGTGGTGTGTATGTAACTGGACATGCAAGACTAGAAGTTATTTCCACCGCCTCACCATCCCCCATTTGCATTACTTCTTTCGCCAAAGCAGCCCAAGCTTCCCTCCTCTGTTTAGCCATCTCCCCCCATGGATCACGGTGTGCCCCTGGGATGGGATCTGGCCCTTTAAGGGTGCTATGCTGCTGGCGCTTCGGTGCAGACACCGAGGTTTCGCGCGGGGGGGGCAGTGAAGCAGAGGCTGGCTCGTGCGGGGGAAGCGGGAGCCCCCCCTCCCCCGCTGGAGCTGACAGTGAAACCGGAGCCGGCTCACACGGAGCCAGCCTGCGGGGGGCAATCCGCCCCCCCGCTGGAGCCGGCTCTGGCGGGGAAATGGACCCTTCCCCCACCGAAGCTGTAACCTGAGCCGGCTCATTGAGGGGTAGCGGCGGAGGCAAAGCTGGCGGCGGAGGCGAAGCTGGCTTGCCCCTACCTCCACCATCCGACCTGCCTGAAGCTGGTGGCGGAGGCAGAGCTGGCTTGCTCCTACCCCCACCATCCGACTCGCCCTCCCCCTCTGACAGGAAAGGTGCAGACGGTTCCACTGCGCCTATAGAGAAATCCTCCACACCACTTTGCTGGGGACTCTTAGGCATAAGTACCTTAGTTACAGAAGGTGCCAGGGGATCATCTTCACGACCATACCCTATATTCCTCTTATGAGCTTCTGTCGCCCTTTCTGCTGCCTTTCTCTCAGAGACCTGCTGAAGTAATGTGTTATACACCACCCGCCATAACTTCCCGAATTTCTTTGCTGACTTATCATCGTCTAGTACTGTATCCCACAATATTTCCCCAAACTTTCTCCACTCTGATAACTCATGAACTGTATGAGGATTAGAAAAGATACCCTTAGCATGGCCATAAGCTAATAACCCTGGTAACTCCTTTTTAAAATCTATCCCTTTTATCCCACGCTGCTCTAAATAGGCGGTAAATAAATCATATGCCGCTTGCCTATCCATACCTATTAATCAGCGCGCGCTGTTGCAGCTCTCCAGGCTCCTGCGACACGTATTGGCTTAAGTCACCGTTGTGAACCTTAAGGGTGCTTCAAATTCCGGCCCCGTCCCGGCTGCAAGGACCCAAACCCAACTTCCGGACCGTGGCGTAATCCCTTTTTCTTTTAATCCGAGAAAAAGGGCAGAGATTCGGTTATGCCCGCATTCTCCACCATTTGTCGACGGAAGGGAACCAGGACATCAGTTTGATCATCACAGGCTCAATTTTATTGATCAGTACGGCGGGTTAAATACAGTTAATAATGAGCTTCATACATATTGCAAAAGTTGAGCTCAGGATTGGTCAGCTTACATATCAGCACCTACGCCTACTTCTACATTCCTATGGTTCTACTTTTGATACTTTCTACATATTCTTAGGATATATTCAGGACTAATCTCAACTCCCTATCCTCATGTTGCAGCAAGGTCGCTGCTGACTCTTCCTTTCAGCTTGCTGACTGCTGACTTTTCTCCTTCAGCTTAACCAGTGGCATTATATCAGTGTGGCCTTTCTCAGCTAACCAATTATTAATAATGCTCTCCACAGTTGTGTACACTCTCACCATGGCTAGACGAACCCGAGGGTTTCCTCTGCCTCAGTGGTATGGACTCGACCCCTGGGAGTTTGTGAATCCGGTGAATTATTGGATAGATAGGGGAGACAAACGAGTTCATTTAGAGGGGCTCTACCGGACTTCAGCTGGCACTCTCGTAAGTCTGGACTGGGAACAGCTTGCCGTAGAGGATTTAGAGCTCCCTGTAATAAATGGAATAGCTTGCCTTTGCGGGAAATTTCCAGTAGCCTTTGGTGCATCAAGGGGCTGGCACGCTGCGTGGGTATTATTAGAGTGCACAGTTTGTGGGAAACGCTGGTATTGCTGTTCCAGCAGGCGACAGGGCACTTGCCCCAAGTGTAAGTTAGAGGTTTCTCATCGAACTGATTCAGAGTCTAAGATCTTAAAGCTTTTGTGTGGAAAATCGCATCTGGTACCTGCCACTTGGAGTGTGTGGGAGGAGGACTGGGAAGCTACTGTGAAGTCCTGTGAAAAGAGGTTTGAGTGGAAGCGAGATAGGGCAAGGAGAAATAAATAATGAGAACTGACCAGAGCAAAAAGGTTCCTAAATTAGCCCCTTTTGGGAGGGGCTCACTGGGAGAAGGCTGCCAGTAGGAGCAGCTCAGAAATTAAAAAGATTTATAATACTTCATTGCTGTTAGTACTGTTTTAAAATAGGAAGATAAATGGGATAGAGTTTTGTATGCTGAAATGTCTTTGTGTTTTAAGAAATCACCCAGATTTCTTGAAAAGGGAAAACAAGGCAAAGAGAAAGCAAATCAAACATGTTGTTCAGCATGCAGCATAAGATAGCAATGTATGAAATCAGGCAAGGATTATCGTGCTGAAATGCAAAGCAATCACAGTTCACAAAATGAGTACATATGATTTGCTAAAGGCTCCTCCCAAGGTAAGGGAGGAAGGGTAAAGATGACCTCCCCAAAAGGGAAGAATTTTTGTTGACACAAGGGCCATATATTCAGTTTTAAATAAAACTTTAGTACCTGTGGAGAATGTTTATGTTACAGTGTGGGGAACAAATGAACAACTGGCCAGTCTGAGAAGGCATCCTGGCATCCTTGTGCAAACCTTTAAAGTAATATGTGTACTATGTGTACCTAAAAGCTTTTGTACAATTCGCTCAATTCGCTAAACATTCTCAAATGAGAAAGGTTACTCTGAAGGCAAATGATATAAAGATGTTAGGATTAACATTAACAGACACTGAAATTAAGAAAGACATTAGTAAGGAGATACTAGAATAAGTAAACAAGTGTTTTCAAGGGTATGGGCCTCTGCTGTACCAGGGAGAGTGAAAGATGCTCCCCCATGAGCATCAAGTTTAAGGAAAGAACACAACTAGTGAGAACTGAGTAGTACCCTCCAAAGGAAAATAAGGAAGGAATCAGCCCAATAACTGATAGTACTGGATTAAGGGCTGTCAATAAGATAACACAGAATTTATACACTGTGGTAGCAAATCCATATGCCTTACTGACTTGTTTAACACCTGAGCTAACCTGGTTCACTGTTTTAGGCCTAAGAGATGCCTTTTTTGCCTCCCTATCCACAAAGCCAGCCAGAAAATTCAAACACAAGCTCACATAGTCCATGTGCCTGAAGGCTTCAAGATTCCCCACTCCGACTAGAGAACAGCTTGCAAAGACCCAGAGTCCCAGGAAGCTCCACAAGAGGAAAGGAGGCTGTTGCAGTACGTGGACGATCTTCTAGTAGCCACTCGGATGAGGGAAGCAGGAGAAGCCTGGACGGTAAGCCTTTTGAATTTCCTAGGACTCCAAGGACGCAGAGTCTCAAAGAAAAGGCACAGGTAGTGAAACAGAAAGTAATCTGCCTGGGGTAAGAAGTGAGTGCTGAGCAGCAGACTTTAAGGCAGGGAAGCCATATGCCAAACCCTGAAACCCCAGACAATGAAAGAGCTCCGAACCTTCTTAGGCACGGCAGGATGGTGCCGGCTGTGGGTCTATAATTATGGACTGCTTGTCAGACCCCTCTATGCTCTGATTGCCGATGGAAGCAGAGATCTCCAGTGGACAAAAGAAGCAACACGGGCCTTTCACCAGCTGAAGAATGCTCTCATGTCAGCTCCAGCTTTGGGACTTCCAGATGTGAGTAAACCATTCTTCCTATTTTCCCATGAGAAACAGGGAATTGCCCTGAGAATACTGGCTCAGGACTTGGGTCCATACCGAAGGGCAGTTGCTTACTTCTCTAAGGTTGCCTCAGAGCTGTAGCAGCAGTCGTGCTGAATATTCAAGAGGCATGCAAGTTTACCCTGGGACAAAAATGACTGTGCTAGTGTCCCACACAGTGTCCGCAGCACTGGGAGTAAAGGGTGGCCACTGGCTCTCACCACAGAGGTTTCTGAAATACCAGGCCATCATGGTAGAGCAAGACGATGTAGAGATAGTGGTGACTAATATTGTCAACTCAGCTTCTTTTCTCAGTGGACACCATAGTTGCCTAGAGACCACCGAAGCTACCTACTCCCGCCGCCCAGACTTAAAGGACACTCCTCCGGACGATGCAGAGACCTGGTTCACTGACAGGAAAGCGACATTGCAAAGTTCACGGTGACTACCTGCAGAGAGGTAATCGAGTCTGGACCCTTACCAACAGGTACCTCTGCGCAGAAGGCTGAGATAATTGCCCTGACCCGTGCCCTGGAAAGGGCAAAAGGGAGGAGAATAACCATCTACACAGACCCAAGGAATGCATTTGGAGTCACACATGCACATGGAGCCATCTGGAAAGACAGGGGACTGCTGACCTCACAGGGAAAGAAGAGACAATCCAGCTGCTGGAAGCAGTTCAGCTACCTGAAAAGGCATATTAAGGCACACTAGAGAGTGAGCTTAAAATTGGAGGAAAGAAATGAGCTGGCGGATGGAGAGGCAAAGAAAGCAGCAAAGGGTGAGGTACAGATTTTCCTCGAAGGTAAGCCATAATACAATAATACTAACCAAAAGAGACGTACAACAGCAAGGGGTGGGCTACCATTGAAAGAGAGCTAGTAATCCCTTCCCATTTTCGTGGTTACTAGTGAAAGAAGGGCACTAGAAAACTCACTAGGGCCTAACTACTTAGAAGCCTTTTGTAGAGTGTGGCTCCTTTTCGAAATAACCAAGGCTGCGAGTGATACAGAGTGCATTGAAATGAAGTGTTGACTTTGAAGCAGTAATTTCCACAGGCTTTCTAGAACACACATCTGATTGAAACAATCGTTGTATCGTTGTCAGGAATTTATATGCCACTATCACTCAGGTAAGCCGACAATGTGATCCTTGCCTCCAGACTAACCCCAAAATACGCCCCCGGCCAAAACTCGGTCAGACTGGGAGAGGCCATGGGCCTGTACAGCAGTAGCAAATTAACTTTTCAGAACTCCCAAGGAAAGGGGGGTATCAGTATTTACTGGTATTGATAGATACATTTTCAGGGTGGCCAGAAACATTCCCCACCAGAACTGTCAAAGCTCAAGAGGTGACCAGATTATTTTTATAAGGAATAATACCACGCTTCAGAGTTCCAGCCACGATATCCTCAGATAAAGAATCACATTTCATTTCCAAAATAGTGCAACAGATTAGTAGCCATCTGGGCATAGATCAGGAACTTCACACCCCATACCACCCCCAATCAAGCGGCCAGGTGGAGAGAATGAATCATTTGATTAAGCAGCAAATCATAAGACTGGGGCAAGAAGTTAATCTACCCTAGCCCAAGCTCTTCCACTAGCACTATTGCAAATTCAAACTAAACCTTGAGCTAAAGGAATGCTGAGTCCTTTTGGAATGCCTTATAGAAGACCATATAGAATACAAAGGGAATGTCCAGAATGTCCACCTACATGGTGGCATTAAGCAAACAGTTCAGAGTAATTGAGAAACATGTGGCTGGAACTCGGAGCAGGGAGTTAGATAGCCTGGGGATGATGTATATGTTAAGTCTCTTACAGAGAAGACTTCGGAACCACAGTGGGACAGACCACTGCGAGTACTTCTCACCATCTTCACTGCAATCAAAATCAAGGAGCAGAATGCCTGGATCCATCACTCTCGGGTGAAGAAGGCCCAGAAACCCCTTAAGGAGTGAAGCCAGGAGACAATGAACTGAGATTAAAACTTACTCGGGCAAACTGAGTATATTGCGGTCGGGAGTAGCTCATATTTTAGTTTGTAGAATTGTATTGTGTGTAATCATAACTGAAGTTTCAGAACTTGAGAGTACCTCTGTTCAAAGCAATGCTAAATGGCCTTGGTCCCGGGCATTTAATCAGTATACTGGATCCATAGGAAAACCTTCTGAGATAAAAGATTTAAACATATCTACTGTAGTAATCCACGAGAATCAGGTATGTGAGGAGCAAGAATGGCAAGAGCAGGAAGTGTGGACTCTTCAAGGAATCAGAGGAGAAGAAATCAAAGTAGGGTGCCAGGTCATCAATAGGGTAGCTTATGAGAGACCAGATGTAATTAGTGTCTGCACACATCTGGGAAATCAGGTGCTCTGGAGGGGGAAGGAGATTCCTGAGGTCTCTACATTTCAGAACAAACATCTGCCTCAAATATGACCTAAACCTCTGTCAGATACACTTGTGAAGTGTGTCTGAATTTGCAGTGTGAGCCCAGCACATCCCTCTGGCAGGGATGGTCATGGACAGAAAGCAGTTCCTGTTCCCCATAACAAACATCTAACTGGCATATTAGGGACAAGATTAGGAGTTTTAAATGGAATTGATTCAGAAATACTGGTGAATAAACTGGCCACTGCAGCAGGTGGCCTAACAAAATTGAAGCAGCCTTTACAGTAATCTCTATTGGCATTGTGAAGGTTTTCATTAAGTAAAAGAATTTACTTATTTCCTAGGAAAGGGGGGAATGAGACGAAGTGGGGATCCATTCTGAATTAGGTGAAGTGCCAGGAAGAGGTGAGAGGTCTGTGGGGCCAAAGCTGAAGGAAAGGCCGCATTCCAGAGACAGCAAGGAGACAGAGAAAGAAAAACAGAAATTATCGCAAGGTCGATCTGCCCCAGACCTAGGAATTCCTCTGATAAAGAAGAACTAGTGCTAAATGTCACGCGGAATGAATATGTATGAACTTATTGTGAAACTGTATGCATATGCATTTGGGAGGGGGATAAAAGACAACCTGAGGTCTTCAGAGGTACGCATGCCTTGTTGGGGGACTTGCGTCCGGCGCGTGTCGTAATAAAAGCATACCGGGCTTTACAACTTTTATAAAGTTGTGAGGTTTCTTCTTTTCTCCGCAAAACAGTCCTCTGACCAGCTAGAGTCCTGAGAGCCCGGTGCCATTGTTTGTGCCCCACCACTTTGTTTGATGTGAAGAGAGTTAAACAAAATACCACACTAACAAGCTGCAACCCAGAACTGAGTAGGAATTACAGAAATAAAGACCCTGAAAAGTAGCTTTGAAAAGGGTCTCCTTCCTATGTTATAGGTAAAAGTTAAGTTAAATAAGGGTGTAGTTAAATTATATTGTATTAATTATGTTATATTAATTGTATTATGTTAAAAGGGGGGGGGGGCTTATTAGAATGTGCTAGGAGAAGGGTCCAGGGTTTGGTGGAACAGTGGTCTGGTGGGGCAAGGCGAGGTCGAAGACGGATTGAAGATCTGACCAATCATTTGAAGGCCTGCAGAAACGATTGGTCCAGAATGAATGGCGTTAAAGACCAATGAGAAGCCTGGAAGGGGACCAATCATCATGCGGATCCAAAATTGACCAATCCTGGACTCAAATAGGGCTATAAATTTGGGGGGGAGTGCGGTTGGGTCGGAGTTCTTCTTTTTGGATACTTGTTTTATTTGGGGAGAACCCAGTGCACTTGGGGTTAGCACACTGTTCTGTTTTTGGCTTGCTGTGTGGGTGCCTGGGCTTATCCTGGGTACTCCATTCCTTGTAGCTATTTTAATAAACGAGAACCTCTTTCTCGGGAGAAAGTTTGGCCTCGTTCGTATTCATAACATCTTTTTGGGGACTTGTCTGGGATAGGCCATGCCCCGAAACAGTCTGGGGTAGCCCAGGACCTGGGAGAAGCGTCCAGCCACTTTTTTGGCTTCCCGAGATTGGACTACGTTGGACTGCGGAAGGATTTGCACCTGTACCCGAGGCTGCAAGGAACACAGCGACCCAAAAGGTGAGAGCCCTCTGAGAGGGAGCAGGGCTCACGTTACCTCAGAGTAACGTGAGTGGGGGTTGAAGGCAATAGGGGGTGTGAAGTGCGTGTGAGTGAATGAGATGGGGGCTGTGAGTTCAGACCCCCGAAGCGAGTACGGTCCTCCCAGTAACAGAGGGAAGCGTGTGTTGTTGTGGAGTGTGTGTACCCCTAGGGACCCCTGGGAGTAGGGGAGACGGGGAGTACCCACCTATAGCCGCCCTTACCCGCTCAGGCTCCTGTTCCTCCAGTTATTGGCGGCTCTTAGGGGTGGTTTGAGCTATTGGCCCAAGTTCTACCCCTTGAACTAGGATCCCACTGGGAGGTCACAGGGGTACCCGAGAGGGGTTAGTGGGGTGGACTTGCCCAGTGAGGAGTAAAGCTCCGACCACTAGCTCAAACCACCTGGAGGGCTGTTCCTCAGGGATAGACAGGGGGAGTCTACTCTCTGAGGAACTAGGACCTTGGGGGTGAGAGAAAATGCTCCTATATGGAGACCACTGAACAAAGTGGCCACCATGTAGGGGAGTACCCGTTTTCTGAAGCCAGGGAAGGGGAGGGTGCCCAACCCAAGGGGGAGGAGGGTCCCCTTGAACTAGGACCCCAGTGGGAAGGGGGTCATAGAGGGGAAGTAGGCTCACCCTGAGCTAGGATCCCAGCTAAAGGGGGTCATAGTGGTGGCTGAAAATATACTTCACAGGGACGGTGACCCGCAGAGAGGAGGTGGGCCACCGGCTGTAGAAGGGCCCTTTCAGTCACTGGGGCTGAGGGGGAGGTTAGAACAGGCTCATGTTAGGGAGAATTTTTTTCTTTTTTTTTTTGTATGTTAAGAGTCGGGGCCCCTAAGGAATGAGGTTCGGAGGTGAGGGCAGGCCAAAAGTCCTTTGACCACTCCTTAGGAATTTTTGAGTTTTCTGTGTGGTGGGCCAAGAAGCGGCCATTTTGAGTTTGCTGTGAGATGGGATGAGAAGTGGCCATTTTAAGTTATGTGAGGCGGGCCAAGAAGCGGCCATTTTGAGTTTGCTGTGAGGTGGGCCAAGAAGTGGCCATTTTCAGTTTGGTGAGGCGGGCTGAGAAGCAGCCATTTTGAGTTTGTTGTGAGGCGGGCTGAGAAGCGGCCATTTGGAGTTTTCTATACCGTGGGCCGAGAAGTGGCCATTTTGATTTTCGTGTGTGATATGAAGAGGCCATTTTGAATAATCGGCTCATTGAAGCCATTTTGTATGTGGTTGAGTGTGGTGTGCAGAGGCCACTTGTGCAGAGTAAGTGGCTTGCTGCATCTCTCTTGTATTTAGTTGGGCAGGTGGTTGTAAGTTGTTTCATTTCTTGAAATAGCCAATATTATTTAGTTTTCTCACTATAATGATAGATATTTTATTTCTTTTTGGAATTAATTTCAACATTTCACTATTCTTAGGTTATAAATGTTCATTTGAATTGACATTATTATTCCAAAACCCTTGTTAAACCACCATATTTATTTTGTTTCCCACATCAAACATTTCTTTAAAGTTGCCATCTTTGTCTTGTCTCTTATGATAAGGAACTTTTTTAAGTAACCATTTTAACTACATTTTCCACAATAATTAATATTTATTTTCTCTTCCTCATTTAAAACTAATACATATCCCTTATTAGGAAAAAAAAAAATTGTATTTGGGTACCAATTGCTAGTTAAAGATGGGACAGTGTGCTGGGAGAAGTGCCAGCAGGAGGAGAAAAGGGAAGGATGTTTTTAAGAAAATACCTCCTAGTGGTCCTTTAGGTGAACTTTTAAATAAATTGGGATACTAATGAGGGAATGAAGGATCTAGATAAGAGAAAAATGATGAGATACTGTGCAGAAATATGGCCTAAAGAGAGTATTGCTGAAGGACCTATTTATTGACCCTGGTACGGGACAAAAGAAAGATGGCTATGTATAGCTTTAATTAGATATGTCAATACCTGAATAGATACTTGTGATGAAGAGATTAGATATGCTAAATGTTGGTTACAAAGGGAGAAACAGGAAGAGGAAATAAAATTATATAAAGTATCCAGAGAAAAAGAAAAAGAAGAAACTAAACTACCAGAACGGAGGTGGGATCCTTTAGACCATCTTCCTCCACCTCCCCCTCCTGATCCCTTAGATTACCTCCTGTTGCCTCCTCCTCCATCTCCTCCTGTAGACCACCTTCCTCCTCCCCCTCCAACCTTGTACCCCTTGGTACCATCTCACAAGGTGGATGCAATTTCATTATCTACTCCCACAGAAGTTTTAAAATCATCTCAACCTTTTAATTCAAGTTTTCCTCCTCCCGGCATCCCCTCTTCTGTATCACCTCCTTTCCCAAATATACCAAGACCTGCCCATTCTAGTACTCCTTACGTTTTGCAGATTCCCTCCAGTTCCTCAAGTACCCAGACACCGGTCTCTAGTACCACTCAGAGTGTCCATACCCCAGTCTTGGCTCCCAAAACTTTCCAAAATACCACTCTTTATTTTTCCCCCATACTTAAACCCATAACCCAAAGTACCTCTTCCCATATTCTTATTCCTGGCATATCACAAAGCATTCCTTTTTATTTATCCCCTGTACCCCAACATACCAAAAGTCACAAGCAGGAGGAAAGTTTGTGAAAAAAAGGTCAGGGAGTGAAAAAGGCCACTTGTTGTAAAGATAGAGTGGAAAAGAAGTTAATTGAACCAGATGAGCATGTAGCAAGCCATCAATATAATACAAGGTTCCAAGCAAAGAAAATTCAAGATGAACGTGGGAGAACTGAAAAGTTGTTTCCTTTAAGGGAAATGCCTATGGAGGGGCCAGAGGCGGTGTTGGTTTTGTGAATGCCCCATTAAGTGCCTCTGAAGTTAGAAATTTTAAGAAAAAAATTAAGACTTTATTAGAAGACCCAATAGGCATCTCCCAACAATTAGACCAATTCTTAGGGCCTAACATCTTTATGTGGGAGGAATTAAATGCTATCCTAGAAATACTATTCTCTTCCGAAGAAATACAAATGATTTGTACTGCGGGTATGAGGATTTGGGAAAGAGAAAATAGAGGGGGTCCTGGAGGAGAAGATAAAATGCCTATTAACCCACCTAATTGGGATCCAAACCAGGAAGAGGGAAGAGCGAGCATGAGGCAATATAGAACACTAATTGTAAGAGGCATAAGAGAGGCAGTCCCAAGAACAAATAACGCAAGATTGGCATTTGATAGTCACCAGGAGCGAGATGAATCACCAAGCGCCTGGTTAGAAAGATTAAAATGAAACTTTCAGTTATATTCAAGTGTGGATCCAGATAGTCCAGAAGGACAAGCTTTAATTAAAATTCAATTTGTAACTAAGGCCTGGGTGGATATACGAAGGAAATTGGACAAGTTAGATGATTGGCAGGAAAGAGGAATGAACAATTTATTAAGAGAGGCGCAAAAAGTATATCTAAGGAGGGATGAGGAGAAGACCAAGACAAAAGCAAAACTTATGGTAGCAGTAGCTAGAGAAAGTGCTAGATTTGGGAATAGTGAGTCACCAGGTGATGGAAAAAGCGAGTACACACGTCCAAGAATAAGTGAGTTTAAAGATCAGCCAAGTAGAAGGTATGAGCCAGACAGAGATAAGTCACCTTGGCCTGAAAGAAGACCACCTTGGGCAGAAGTCATATGCTTTTATTGTGGTAAGAAAGGGCATACCAGAAATTTCTGTAGAAAAAGAAAGATGGATGAGGCTATTGCTCAGGAACAAGACACCTTAGGGAGAAGGCTGGAAGGAGAGGACTAGGGGTGTCAGGGGCTCTACGCACTGAGGGATGATATTGGACATCAAAAGGAGCCCTTGGTAAACCTAGAAATTGGCCCTCAGAGCAAGGAAATGGAATTTTTAGTGGATACTGGAGCAGATAGTTCAAGTATTTCAGTGATTTCCAAGGGATGCAAATTAAGTAACCAAACCTGTAAAGTTCAAGGTGCTGAGAGTAACTCTTTTGAAGTACCCATTATTGAAGAAGTACCTATAAAAGGAAGTTTCAGAGTAGGCTGTGCTGACTTGCTGTATTAGCCTGAATTAGACTCTAACCTCTTAGGCCGGGATTTACAAGTGCAGTTAAGAATAGGGGTAGTCCCTGAAGGAAAATGTATGGTAGTGAAAATGATGGTTTTAAAAGAAGATGATGATGAGAGAGAGATAGATCTGAGTGTGTGGGCAGAAGGAGGGGGTCATGGACTGTTGGAAATTCCACCCATAGAAATCAAAATGAAACCTGACATTTCCCCAAGAAGAGTTAAACAATATCCAATTTCCGTAGAAGGGAAACGGGGATTAACACCTGTAATTAAAGACTTAATTAAAGAAGGAATTTTAGAACCATGCATGTCTCCACATAACACCCCAATATTACCCATAAAGAAACCCGATGGTACATACCGATTAGTCCAAGATTTACGAGAAGTAAATAAGCAAACTGTTACTCGATATCCACTAGTAGCCAACCCGTATAATTTATTGAGCAAAGTACCATCGAGACATGCATGGTTTAGTGTTATAGATTTCAAAGATGCTTTTTGGTCCTGTCTGCTTGAGAAAGAAAGTAGAAAATGGTTCGCATTTGAATGGGAAGATGAGGAAAAGGGGAGAAAAAAACAATTACAATGGGACAAGGTTGCCTCAGGGATTCACGGAGTCACCAAACCTATTTGGCCAAACTCTAGAAGAACTAATGAAAGAGTTTATACCTGAAGAAGGATCTCAAATCCTCCAGTATGTAGATGATCTACTAATTTCTGAGGAACAGAAAGAAGAGGTACAAACAACAACTGTTGATTTACTGAACTTCCTAGGGAAAAAGGGGTTAAAAGTATCTAAAAGAAAGTTACAATTTGTGGAACCAGAAGTAAAGTATGTAGGCCATATAATTGGGAAAGGATATAAGAGATTAGATGCTGACCGAATTGAGGGAATACTATGATTGCCAGCACCAAAACCAAAAATAGATGTGAGAAAATTACTAGGATTAATTGGTTATTGTAAATTATCCATAGATGGACACACAAAATTATTTAAGTTTCTATATGATAAATTAGTTGAAAATGAGCCCATAAGTTGGGATGAAAATGATGAGAAAAAGTTAGAAGACCTAAAAGAAAAGTTGGCAAATGCTCCAGTACTCTGTTTGCCAGATTTAAATAGACTGTTGGAACTATTCATCAATGTAGAAGAAGGAATAGCTTATGGAGTTATTGTACAAGAATGGTGTGGGGTGCGAAAACCCATTGCTTATCTCTCCAAGTTGCTGGATCCGGTAGTTAGAGGCTGGCCCGCTTGTCTCCAGGCGGTGGCTGGAACTCTAACTCTTGTGGAGGAAGGTTACAAGTGAACACTAGGAAACAAGATCAAGGTGTATACTCTGCATGATATAAAAAGTATACTAAGTAAGAAAGCCTACCCATGGATTTCAGAGAGCAGGCTTTTAAAATATGAATTTATATTAAACAAAAGTGAAAATATAGAATTGACAACAACAGGGATCCAAAATCCTGCACAATTTTTATATGGAGAACCAAAAGAAGAACTGGAACATCACTTCCTTGAAACCATAGATTTGCAGATAAAAGTTAGAGAAGATTAGAACTACCTTTACCTGAAGGAGATATACTGTTTATAGATGGTTCATCACGGGTAGTGGATGGTAAGCAAGTATCAGGGTATGCTATTGTAAATGTGTCGAAGGAAGGAGAGCAGGACACCAAATGGTTCATCACAGGTGCGATTTATTGATTAATTCAGCAACTTAAATACAGTGTCTAATGAGTCTCATACATATTGCAAAAGCTGAGCTCAGGATTGGCTATTCAGCTACATGTCAGCCTCGTCTAATGTAGCCTTTTAGTTACATTCCTGTGGTTAGCAAGCACAGCAGCTTCTGTATTCTTCTTATCCACGAGGACACCCTAGCCTTGAAGGGGCCTCTTCTCTAGCTAAGACTTCTTTACCAAATTGATTAGGCTGTCTTTCCTCAAGCCACTCTTTGACAAAACTCTCTCCATAAATGGACATACGATGACAGTCATAGAAAAAGGAAAACTTCCCTATAGTTGGTCTGCACAATGCTGTGAACTATATGCATTATTAAAAGGGCTAAAATGGCTTGATCAAAGGAGTGGTACCATATTCACTGACTCTAAATATGCCTATGGGGTAGTACATATTTTTGGGAAGATCTGGGCAGAGAGAGGATTTGTCAACTCAAAGGGAAAAACCCTTATTAATGAAGGCCTCATGAAGGCAGTGTTAGAAGCCTTGAAAGGACCAAAAGAAATTGCAGTGGTACATATAAAGGGACATCAAAAAGGTGATACTAGAGAAATAAAAGGAAACAACTGCAAAAAGGGCTGCTCTAGAAGATTCTGAAAAGATCTTCAGGTTAAATGAAGTAGGAGATGGGAATGAGAAAGATCAAGAAAAGGAGGAGATCCCTATATTTAATGAAGAAGAACAAGAGGAATTACTAAAACATGGTGCAGTCCAAAACGGAAAATGAGAATGGAGGATGCCAGACGGTAGACAAGTATTAAACAAGGCATTAACCAGAAAGATACTAGAAGATCTACATGCCTCAACCCATTGGGGTACTCAAGCTTTACATGATCACTTTATGAGAACTATGTGTGTATTGAGGTGTGGGAAATTGCCAAGATAATAACTCGAGTATGCATGGTATGTCAGAAGATAAACAGAAAAGTAATAAGAAAATTACCTCAAGGAAGTAGAGAATTAGTGAAAAGGCCATTTCAGTGTGTACAGATAGACTTTACAGAATTACCACAAGTGCAGAGATATAAGTATTTACTGGTGATAATAGATCGTCTAACTCATTGGGTGGAGGCATACCCAACCACAAGAGCAACGGCCGAGACTGTAATAAAATTTTATTAGAGCAAATCATAGCCCCGATATGGAATGATTAATACTATTGACTCTGATAGAGGTTCTCATTTTACTGCCAAGATATTACAACAAATAACAGAGGCCTTAAATAACATTGGGAGATTTCATGCCCCATGGAGACCTTAAAGTTCTAGAAGAGTAGAGAGAATGAACCAGACTCTTAAAATAACTCTCACAAAATTAGCAGAAGAAACAAAAATGAATTGGTTAATGCCTCCCTCTGGCATCATTGACAATAAGGACTAAACCAAGGGCAGATAGAGGGATTTCTCCATATGAGATGATGTTTGGCTTACCTTTCTTAACTACTTCAGGTAATATGGGAACGTATGAAGAAGGAGAATTAGGCATGAGAAAATATATAAAGACCATAACCTGCACTTTAGAGGAGTTAAGGAACAAGGGATACCTTCTTCAAACTACTCCTATTGATTTTAAAATCCACAAATTCCAGCCTGGTGACTGGGTGTTAATTAAGACCTGGAAAGAACAACCACTAACTCCAAAATGGGAAGGTCCATTTCAAGTTTTACTCATCACAGAAACAGCCATTAGGACGCAAGAACGAGGATGGACACGTGTCACCAGAGTAAAAGGGCTGGTTTCTGCTCCTGAGGGATGATCCCCCACTACAGATAAGTTAAAGAAGACATCAGGAACACCATAAGAACCACATAAGCTATAAGTTATAATAAGAACTCTGTTCGATTTATTAGAGGATATTTAATTGAAAAGTTTTTAACATTGTTTTAACTTAAGGAAATGGTATTAATATATGGGAGTGAGATTATATGAATTATCAAAAACATGTTTTAATCTCTGGTATTCCTTGTTACTGATCCTGTGATCTGAGAAGCGATAGAGCATTCTCCCACACACCTAGCAATCTGGCCCTAAAAGAAGGAAAGAACAGGTTGATACAAAAGGGGAAGTAGACTCCTGCAACAGTAACTGGTAAGAACAGCACAAGTAGTAAGGAAAGAGAAGAGAAGAGAAGAGAAGAGAAGAGAAGAGAAGAGAAGAGAAGAGAAGAGAAGAGAGAGAAGAGAGAGAGAAGAGAAGAGAAGAGAAGAGAAGAGAAGAGAAGAGAAGAGAAGAGAAGAGAAGAGAAGAGAGAGAAGAGAAGAGAAGAGAAGAGAAGAGAAGAGAAGAGAAGAGAAGAGAAGAGAAGAGAAGAGAAGAGAAGAGAAGAGAAGAGAAGAGAAGAGAGAAGAGAGAGAGGGAGAAAGACCGGATCAGGATACACTCCTGCCAAAAAGAGTCACTGATCCTCTGTGGAAGGGAGACATGAATGGGAGAGTAGCCTGTACCGAACCCCCAGTTCTATTGATCCTTCTACTATCATCCTCTGTGTGCAACAGTGTCTCGGACAGCCGTTCTCAGAACACACTCGAATACGAGCCCCAATTGTATCAACTTTTTAACGTTAATTACCTCTGTAGAGGATGGCAAAGTGTATTGGGTATTTGAAAATAGAGGGAATTTTTAAACAGAAATTGTTGGAGGAATGCCCTATGAAAGGAAAATGGATCTGTTCAGAAAGGAAACTGATTAAAGGAGAAGTAAGACATGCAGCTTATGAACCAGATTTACCAGACGTTGAAACAACGATTGAAGAGGAAACATGTTAAAGAACTGATTAAAAGACTGGTTAAGAAAGTAATTAAAGAACTGTCAAGAGACTGTTAAGAGGTTGATGCGGGCTAAAGCCTGATCAAAGTTTTAGAGGGGGGAGTTGTTATAGGTAAAAGTTAAGTTAAATAAGGGTATAGTTCAATTATATTGCATTAATTATATTATATTAATTGTATTATGTTAAAAGGGGGGAACTTATTAGAATGTGCTAGGAGAAGGGTCCAGGGTTTGGTGGAACAGTGGTCTGGTGGGGCAAGGCGAGGTTGAAGACGGATTGAATGGAAGATCTGACCAATCATTCGAAGGCCTGCAGAAACGATTGGTCCAGAATGAATGGCGTTAAAGACCAATGAGAAGCCTGGAAGGGGACCAATCATCATGCGGATCCAAAATTGACCAATCCTGGACTCAAATAGGGCTATAAATTTGGGGGGGAGTGCGGTTGGGTCGGAGTTCTTCTTTTTGGATACTTGTTTTATTTGGGGAGAACCCAGTGCACTTGGGGTTAGCACACTGTTCTGTTTTTGGCTTGCTGTGTGGGTGCCTGGGCTTATCCTGGGTACTCCATTCCTTGTAGCTATTTTAATAAACGAGAACCTCTTTCTCGGGAGAAAGTTTGGCCTCGTTCGTATTCATAACACCTAGACAATGTGAAACGCTCAGGCTGGCCCAGCTGGGCTTAGTGTTGGCTGCCCTTGGCAAGGGAATGGAAGGAGATGGAGTTGGGGTGGGGTTTTGAAGCCATGGAAACGAGAGAACCATGGTGAGTGTGTCACAAAGGGGCAGCCCCCCGCTGGGCTGGTGCAGGTTGTGCTGGACACGGCCCCAGTGGCAGCAGATGCGTCTGGCTCTGCCTCTCTGTGCTGAGCGCCAGCAATTGGAGTCACCCGGCCTTGTTCAAAGGCTGGGACCGAGCTCCTGGCGCTCACTGCTCTGAGAGCGTTCCCAAAGTCAAACCCAGACACTTCTGTGAGGCAGAAGCATGGGTTCAAACATGGATTTTACTGGAAAAGGAAAAACAACTGAAAGAAAAGGTGAGGATAGAAAGGAGCTGGAAGCCAGAGCCAAATGGAAAAAAATCCCCCCAGGTTTCAGAGAAAACTGGTCCATGGTGGTCAGTGCTGACTCTATGTCAAAGTAGGTGGCTGGCAGCTACAGATGATCCTGCAAGGATGTCCTGAGGCATGACAACATTCTATCCTTAGTTTACTCTGCCTTTCTCATTTTTGACAGTAGGCAAATCACTCATACTGTCAGCCAGGACAGGGACTGTGGCAATAACTGACCACAGGTTGGACATGGTCGTGAGATGCAAATTCTGTGTTGTTTTCTTTGCCATCAATGTTGGGTCTCACTACAGATAAATTTCCCATTCTTCCTCTGCTTGCTGATAGGGTCTGAGCCTGAGGATGGGATTATGGTGCTACAGATACGCCAATAAAGTCTACCTGCTTGCTGAGAGGTCTTTGTGGTTTCCAGAAATAACATCACAACTGTAAGGGTTTTTCCTGTGGATTCACAGGCCACCCTCAATAAGGAATCGTTTTTCCCATTTATCATCGGAGCCTTCCACCTTTCCCCTTCAAACTTGCTAACTCAATACAACTCAATACTGCTAAGAGGAATTAAATGCAGGCTAGTTCCATGAGAATTAAAAACAATTTTCCAATAATTAAAAATTATTCCCCTTGAGTACCACACCCATTAGATGTGTGGATGATAAAGGTGGGCATTCACCTAACTCACTTCTTCCCTTGTGAGCATGGCTCAGCCTCACACAGAGGTGAGGGGGGAGCTGGGCCAATCTCTGCTGGAGGAAGGGTCTTGTGGCAGCCCAGAGAGGCTGTGCACATTGCCAGGGAACAGCTGTGCCCGGCATGTGCCCCTGCAATGAGCTGTGCTGCTGCCAGTGCCCCTGGAGCTGTAGGGCTGCTGAGCTGTGGGGCAGGCAGAGGAGCAGGAGGGTGCATGTGCAGCTGAGCCATTCCTGAGGAGCACAGGGCTCTGGGCTCCCTGCTGTCCCAGGGCAGCCCAGAGGCCAGGCTGTGCCTGTGCTAGCTCTGGGCAAGTGGCTCAGGGTTTGCCCTGGCCTGCCTCAGTGTCTGCCAGCAGGAGCATGTTTCCCTGTACAGCTGTTTAGAAGTTTGCAGGAAATATGTCCCATGAAATATGGAGCTTCAGATGCTTTAGGTTTGCATTGTGGCCTGTGTTGTATTTTGTGTCTCCGCTTTGCAGGCCTGACTGGCTACCCTCTTGCCAAGAGGTTTTCCCTGGCAAGTCCCTCCATGCTCCTTCCCTCCAAGCCATTGCCTCCCATCCAGAAGAGCTCTCCTCCTACCAAGCCAAGCCCAACATGCAGAGGAGAGCAGCAGGATGGGAAAAATGGCACCGGCTGGGATGAGGAGAGGAGAAAGAAACAGGAGCTGAGTTCAGAGGGAAAAGGATGGAAGGTAAGGAAACCAAGCAAAGTCCTGTGTGGCAAATGTTCAGTATATGTGCTGTTGGCAGAGCTCGGAGAACTTTTCCCTGACAGGAACTGACACTCTCACTGACGTTTGAACAGGTCCTGGTTTGTCTCTTTAGCTGGGCCAGAAACAATGGGATACTAAGGATGAGTGTGCACCTGCCCCTGCTGCCTCCAGCCCCATTCCTGGCCATGGCATGGAGGCCCTGGAGCAACTTGGGCAGGCAGAGAGCTTGCAGAGAGCAGCAGGGCAGGGAGCTCTGCTGAACTTGCTCAGTGCCAGGGAGCCTGAGCTGATGGATGTGTGGGAGCTGGAGAGCAGCCAGCATGCTGAGAGCTCAGCAGCACCTGGGCTCAAAGGCTGCTGGGGGAAGTGTAGGAGGGAAGGGCAGCAGCAGAAGAAATGAGGGGCTTGAGAAAAGCAGGTTTTGACATCCTGCAGAATGGCTTTGTGGGGACATGGCTGGAGATCAGCTCTGGCTGTGAGACGCCTTAGGGGCAGGGAGAGAACAGTGATCTAAAGCCACTGCCATGCCATCCAAAAGGGCAGTGGAGGCAGTGGCACACCAGAACATCTTGATGTCAAACATGTGAATGCCAGCTGGGAATGCAGCCACACTTGCAGAGGAGTGAGCACGAGGGCAGAGGTGGCAAATGTGGGACATGGTTTCTCCCTCACCACTTTGTGTTCCCTTCCCCATCCTGGGCCAAGCTGGACGATCAGTTTGGCTTTTCCTGCCAGGTCCCAGTTAAATGCATGGCTAAATGTCCTGAGGCATGAATGGAGGCAAGGCTGGATTCTTGATCTGATCACTGTGTTCTACTCTTTCCAGACTTCCTTGCTGTATTCCAGTGGTGGGGATATGAAGAAGGGGTTGCTGGGACCACCTTTGATCCCCCCCATACGCAGGGCAGTGAGTCCCCCTGTGGGCAGTGCTGCAGGGTCCCTGCCAAACTCTCCCCAGCTGGAATTCCAGGACTCCCAGGAGATGAGGTAAGCCAAGGTGTCTGCTGCTGCAGTGTGCTGTTCAGCTCTCTCTTCGCATCTTGTGGGGTTATTTTGCCCAGTCAGGTGTCCCATGTATTTTGGCAAACCTCTGTGTATTCTCCATTTTGGCCATCTATGATGATCCAGTGCAAATGTCAAAGGCAACACCAATGTCCCAAGAGCAGAGGTGGTGGTGGGGAAGAGGAGGTAGGGCTTTAAAGCACCTCAAGATGGGTCCTCTGCTGGACCTTGGCCATTGTTTCATACAGAGCTTGGCCAGCTCTCTGTGACTCCAGCAACTGAAAGCTTAAGGAGCATGAATTAGCTTTGCATCCTGTTGGGTTTATCGGTTGCATTTCCTCCTTTGTCATAGTGACCATGCTAAGAAGGTTTGCCTCCTTTCATGGTATGCCCATTCTATTTCTACCTCCTCACATGTTCTTTTGTCCTCCATTTTCTCCAGGCCAGAATCCAGCAGCATAAACAAAGAGAAGAACTCTGAACCTGCAGGTAGGTACAGGGCATGTCTGGCCTAAAATGACCATTGCATTCTTGACTCAGAGGTGACATTTGGAAAGCTTGGTTAAAACCAATTCTTCTCAAAATTTCCTTAAATTCATTTCAATTCATTTGGGGGTTCAGTGGACTCTCCCAGAGCCCAGTCCCTGGGAGCATTCTCTGGTGCTGCAGTGTGAATTCCTCCACTTTGCAGGTGTGACTAGGTTCATTTTTTCCAAGTCTTTCCGCCCTTGGCTCCTTCCCTCAAAGCTATTGCCGCCCATCCAGATCAGCTCTTCTTCTAACAATAATAAAATGGACAGCATGGAAGAAGAGAACAAGGAACCTGGCACTGGCTATGATAATGACCGTAGAGAAAACCAGGAACAGAGTTCAGAAGGAAAATGTTCTAAGGTAAGGAGACCAAACTAAGTCCTGTGCAGTAGATTTTCAGTTTATGTGTTGCAGCCAGAGCTTGGAGACCTTTTCCTGTGCTGTGAGCCCAGGGAAGCAGCTGAGCCAAAGAAGAGCTCAGCTGGATGCTGTTCTTCAGGCTGTCTTTGCAATGGGTGTGTAGTGCAGACTTCACATCCTCAGTGTGTATCAATAACAGGAGAGGTCTTTGAATGGTTTCTGGGCTCTGCTGTGGTTCCTCCTCTGTCTTATGGCTGAGAGAACACAAACTAGCAGTCAGAGCAGCTAAAGTTGTCCACTCTGGAAAAACTGTCCTCCTAGATTTATTAAACAATGGGTTTCTTTGAACTGTCTCTGTGTCTTGGTGGTGGTTTCTGTCAGCTGTGTCTGATCAGGATGGAAAAAGGTGTTTGCAGGAACAGGCAGTCCTGCAAAGTCAGTTCCAGGTTGGCTCAGCTTTTGAGTTGTACAGCCCTGCCCTCTGCACAGTTGTCCCTGATGCTATTTCAGGACTTCATCAGCTTCTGGTCAGCTGTGTGCTCTGGCATGGCTTTGTGCAGAGGGAAGGGAAGGGAGGTGGCCATGGGGAGAGCAGCCCAGACCCCAGCCCCATGACTGCCTTTGCAGCAGGGCCATGACCTGCAGTTGTTCTGGGTTTGCCATGGGGTGCAGGAAGAGGCAGATGAACAACAGCTTTGGTAAACATAATGTGCAATCCAAGGCTCTGGTAGATGATTTCAGCCTTGCTGAGAAAGGGCCCAGTGTAACCCTGACAAGAACTGACCCTTTCAGTGAAGTTTGAACCAGGTCCTGGTTTGTCTCTTTAGCTGGGCCAGAAATGATGGGATACTAAGGATGAGTGTGCACCTGCCCCTGCTGCCTCCAGCCCCATTCCTGGCCATGGCATGGAGGCCCTGGAGCAACTTGGGCAGGCAGAGAGCTTGCAGAGAGCAGCAGGGCAGGGAGCTCTGCTGAACTTGCTCAGTGCCAGGGAGCCTGAGCTGATGGATGTGTGGGAGCTGGAGAGCAGCCAGCATGCTGAGAGCTCAGCAGCACCTGGGCTCAAAGGCTGCTGGGGGAAGTGTAGGAGGGAAGGGCAGCAGCAGAAGAAATGAGGGGCTTGAGAAAAGCAGGTTTTGACATCCTGCAGAATGGCTTTGTGGGGACATGGCTGGAGATCAGCTCTGGCTGTGAGACGCCTTAGGGGCAGGGAGAGAACAGTGATCTAAAGCCACTGCCATGCCATCCAAAAGGGCAGTGGAGGCAGTGGCACACCAGAACATCTTGATGTCAAACATGTGAATGCCAGCTGGGAATGCAGCCACACTTGCAGAGGAGTGAGCACGAGGGCAGAGGTGGCAAATGTGGGACATGGTTTCTCCCTCACCACTTTGTGTTCCCTTCCCCATCCTGGGCCAAGCTGGACGATCAGTTTGGCTTTTCCTGCCAGGTCCCAGTTAAATGCATGGCTAAATGTCCTGAGGCATGAATGGAGGCAAGGCTGGATTCTTGATCTGATCACTGTGTTCTACTCTTTCCAGACTTCCTTGCTGTATTCCAGTGGTGGGGATATGAAGAAGGGGTTGCTGGGACCACCTTTGATCCCCCCCATATGCAGGGCAGTGAGTCCCCCTGTGGGCAGTGCTGCAGGGTCCCTGCCAAACTCTCCCCAGCTGGAATTCCAGGACTCCCAGGAGATGAGGTAAGCCAAGGTGTCTGCTGCTGCAGTGTGCTGTTCAGCTCTCTCTTCGCATCTTGTGGGGTTATTTTGCCCAGTCAGGTGTCCCATGTATTTTGGCAAACCTCTGTGTATTCTCCATTTTGGCCATCTATGATGATCCAGTGCAAATGTCAAAGGCAACACCAATGTCCCAAGAGCAGAGGTGGTGGTGGGGAAGAGGAGGTAGGGCTTTAAAGCACCTCAAGATGGGTCCTCTGCTGGACCTTGGCTATTGAATTCCTCTGTAATTGTTGTGGTGACATTTGGGAACTGTACTGCATGGGATGGGTCCTGCAGGTCTTTGAATGCTGTTATCCTTGACTGTCAAATTTGGCAACCATGAGAATATGCTTGGGCAAATTTTGGCTACTGGAGAGGTGTCTGCAAATTCAGTTGCTGCTTCTGTAAACATCAGGTGTATCTTCACTCTGCCTAGGGCTCCACAGTGAAATGAGATGCCAGATAAATGTTGCAGTATAGATGTAAAATCTGATGTACAATCCGATTGATGTTTAATGTTTTGATCTGGGCTTAAGATCAAAGAGGGAAAGGTGCTATAGAAGAGGCACAGGACTGTACCTGATGGAAAAATATTGACTTGGATATGGAAGAGAAAATGTAGCTATAACCCTTATGCAAGAGCTAACAATAAAGAGGGAGTCACAGAAGTATCATGCCAATTGTGAATCTTCAGTGGCTTTTAAGGTGTGATCTGCACATCCTTCCCTAGCATCTGAGTTGGAAACCAGGCTTTGTTTTCTTGAAAGAGTCTGCAGGTGTAATATCATTCTGAGGAGACAGCAGTGCTCTGACCACATGTGGCATGAGGATGTCACCAGGGTAAGCCACAAGCAGGCAAAGTCAAGCTTTGGCAGCTGTACAAAAGTAGCTGCCCTCCATTCAGAGTCATGATGCAGCTCAGCAGCTCTTGCTGCTTCAGAGAGGCTGTAGGAGCCACTTGGCTCCAAAAGGAGAGGCAGCAGAACTGGGGAATTCTGATGCAGGTTGAAGAATTATTGCTGTGTTTTAGCTGGAGCTTGGCCACCTCTATGTGACTCCAGCAATGGCAAACTTAAGGACAATGAATCAGCTTTGTATCTTGTTGGGTTTGTGTGTTTCATTTCCCCCTTCATCACAGTGACCATGTTTAAAAGTTTTGCCTCCTTTCATGGTACACCCTTTCCCTCCCTTCTCTTTCTACCTCCTCACATGTTCTTTTGTCCTCCATTTTCTCCAGGTCAAGACCCAGCTGCAGAAGCAAAGAGAATTCTGAACCTGCAGGTAGGTACAGGGCATGTCTGTCCTAAAATGACCATTGCATTCTTGACTCAGAGGTGACATTTGGAAAGCTTGGTTAAAACCAATTCTTCTCAAAATTTCCTTAAATTCATTTCAATTCTTTTGTGGGCTCAGTGGACTCTCCCAGAGGCCAGTCACTGGGAGCATTCTCTGGTGGCACAGTGAAAATTCCTCCAGTGTCAAGTATTGAGTGGTACCTGGGGGCCATAGAGATGCAGCGCTGGAAGAGGATACCTTCCTCTCCATGCTGCTCATTCTTTTTATCTCCCTGCAGCCTTTTTAGTGTCACAATTAGCAGGGGAAAGAAGGCTTTTAGCATGAAATGAGAGAAGTTCCCCCTCCTTCCTCCTGCTTTTGAAGCAGAAAACCTTTCCTTGGGGCACTTTCTGAGCGGAACCTTTTGAGATGTGAAGGGGATTCATGGACATTGCCTGGTTTTGTATTGGCAGAAATAGGGAAACTTCCTATGATAGAAAGTTCTTTTGAATTTGCCAGTGAAGGAGAAAGAGCCTTCCAAATGGATACATCCTATGCAGGGTGTGAGTTTGTCATCCTGTGGCAGAACAAGCCCAAAGCCACCTATGGCAGGTTCACAATGACAAATCTCTTCCCAGCTCTCTCTGCCTGTGTCAGTGTTGCAGGCTGAGGCTGGGGCAGGAGATGCCTTCTGCCTTGTCCCTGTCCCTGCCTTGCCTGATCCCTGACAAGTGGAATTGTGCCAGACAAAATGCAGTCTCTGGTGCATCTGGGTCAGGCAATGCTTTCAAGTTGAAAGCCTCAATGACACTGTTGTTGTTCCTTTGCCATCTCTGGGTGTGTAATGATAGGAGAGATGAGACTTGGAGAAATAATTCTGCTGATGCAGAACAAGGGATCAGATCCCCTGGTCCCTTTGGGGGTCAGGGTTAGTTCTGCCAAATCCTGGCTACGGCCCCCCTTTGGAATGACTCCTTCATTGCTGATATGAAGCTGAAATGCTTAATGCACTAGAAAATAGTATTGCTCAGTAAGTAAGGTGACATTTTTGCTGGATCAATTCTGGACTAGAAATGACCTATCTCATTAAACATTACCTGTCTCACTTTTATTACTGACCACTGCATTCCACAGGGTGAAGGAATCTGGGTTTAAGACACTCATCCTGCTTGCCTGCCATATGATTTTATTCTCTGTGCAGCCATGTAAAGAACTAGTTCTCTTAATTCTAACTGCTTTGTTGGAGAGTATTTCAAAATTACCTACCCTCTGCTATTTCCATTAGGAATATTTTGAATTGACAGTATTAGCCAAGATCAGAAATGTTTTGAGGCAGGTCATGTTTATGTTGTGTTTGGGTGTCTCTGCTGAAAAGACAGCAGGGAATAAACCCCTGGAACAAGTAAGTACAGCAAAAGTGGAACTTTGGGATGAGCACTTTGTTCCCTACCAATACAGGCTCACAGAATACTGGGCACTAATGCAGAAAGCAAAGCTTCTTTTTTATCTGAAACGTGGTGCCATTGTTTGTGTCCCAGCACTTCTTTTGTTGTAAAGAGTAATATAAAAATCCCAAAAATGCAATACCCCACCTGGAACTGAGTGGGACCTACAGAAACAAAGGCCTTTAAAATTACTTTTGAAAGCAATGACTTCCTTGCCAGGATCAGATTCTAGAGAGCACTGTGAATTCCCAACTGTTTGGAAGGAAAGGGATCCTGTAGTAGTGGGGAGGCAATGGGCATCACATGAACTAGTAGAGCCCTTCTCTTTTGGCTTGCCAGCTCCATATTGTTCAGAGAAATTAAACTGATTCTTGTTTCATGAAAAATAAAAAACCAAGCAATCTTCTCAGTAACTAAAATACACTTTGAATTCCTCACCCATTAGATGAGTTGATTGTAAAGGCATGAGTTCAATTAACTCACTTCTTCTCTTGTACCTGAATGTCAGCTGCTTCTGAGCCTACAGCAAAAACCCAGAGGAAGAAGGGAAAGAGCTCTGGGTTCAAGACAGAGCTGAGATGCCTCTGTTGCCAAGGAAACGGGCTGAGCTGTTGGGCTTGGAGCCTCCTGTGCCGGAGCCCGGCCTTGGGAATGGAAATCGGGGCTCGCGGGAGGCTCAGGGGCCTTGGCCCAGGAGCCCCGGCAGAGCCGTGGAGCAGCACCGGCCCCAGGGGCACTGCAGGGAGGACAAGGACAGAGGGCAGGGGGAGCTGGGCTGTTGGCTGGCAGGAGGAAGGGTCTTGTGGCAGCCCAGAGAAGCTGTGCACATTGCCAGGGAACAGCTGTGCCCTGCATGTGCCCCTGCAATGAGCTGTGCTGCTGCCAGTGCCCCTGGAGCTGTAGGGCTGCTGAGCTGTGGGGCAGGCAGAGGAGCAGGAGGGTGCATGTGCAGCTGAGCCATTCCTGGGGAGCACAGGGCTCTGGGCTCCCTGCTGTCCCAGGGCAGCCCAGAGGCCAGACTGTGCCCGTACTAGCTCTGGGTAAGTGGCTCAGGGTTGTGCCCTGGCCTGCCTCAAGTGTCTGCCAGCAGGAGCATGTTTCCCTGTGCAGCTGTTTAGAAGTTTGCAGGAAATGTGTCCCAGGAATTATGGAGCTTCAGATGCTTTAGATTGCATCTCCACCTCTGTTACATTTTGTGTGTCCCTTTTGCTGGCCTGACTGACAGCAGTGGTCCCAAGGAGGTTACCTTGGGATCTGTAGTTTCCCTGCCAACATCCCAAATGCATTTACCTTCCAAGGCCCTCCTTTCACAGAGCCGCTATCTAAGTCTCCTTTTTTATTATTATGCTGACCATTCTGCAGGGGCAAAAAATCCTGATTTAAGACATTGCTTTTTTTCTACTGCATTGCCACTTAATTTATCCTCTGTGAAGTTGTTGTATAGAATTGCAACTAGAAAATCAGCCTTTAGTCATCCTGGCCTGAAAGTGGCCCAATCTCATACAGTTTAGAATGAAAATCCTTGGGGAAAATGAAATATCTAGTGTCAAGAACACAGTTCACACTTGGCTAACACTCCTGCACTCCTGCAATGCTCAGATTTTCTTTGAATGTCCTATGAAATATTCCAACAAAGAGAAGACAATGTTGATCTAAATGCATCCAGGTATTAGAACCTGGGGCTTCTTTCAGGAACCAGAAAGATGATATTTACTACAATCAGCATGAATAAGGGCAGATAAGAATCTCTGTCAAGGGCAATCTCCTTCTCTGCCCTTCTCTATCACACACAGAGGCTTTCCAGCATGCAGGGGCTGGGGCCTTCATCATGCAGCAGGTTTCAGTCTGCTGGCCAACAGAGTCATGTCATGTCTGTTGCCAGTAGTCCATCCCCTGGGAGAGGGTCTAGGCATTGTACCTTGCTGCTCTCAATCCCAATCTCTGTGTCTTGAGAGCTCTGCACTCCGGAACCTGTCTTGCCTGTTGCCCAGCATTGTGGTTTTGGGGGCTTGAAGTCTGTCAGAGGTTTACAGGAACCTTTGCTTCCATTCCCAGGCCTCCCACTGAGCCAGGCCAAGGACACAGATCATTCCACCAGTCCTGGTCTTACAAGGGACAAAGAGCTGAGGGACGCCTTTGGAAAGGTAAGGGATAAGAACAGGGATGAGCAGACTTCCTTTCCAGTGGCTGTTTAGTGCTTGGCCCAAAATGTCACTGAAAATCATCATCTTCCACTCTAGGGGAATGGGGATTCACTTGGGAATATATTGGACAGCTACAGAACCACTGCTTGGCTATTTCCAGTGGTGCCAAGGTCTCTGTTTTGGAGATGGTGCTAAGGTCATGCCTGAAGCATTTTTTTTATGTGCAAAGGCTGTTTTAGAGAAGTTCTGAATGACAGAGCAAGCTACACATCAGTGAACGTGGGCAAAGTGCATCCTTGGAAGCAGAGAAGCTAAGATTCTAATGTTGGGTGCAAGCAAGGCTGCAAAATCAAATGGTAGATGTTGATTTTTCCTGGTTACCTTTGTGTCTGTATCTCACAGCCCTCTCATTCTCAAGTTTTCTGCTCATGAACATCAATGCTTCTGTAACTTGTTTTCACATGACTCCTCGTTTTGGTCTCCTGGTCTCAGAGACCAAGTCCTTCAGAGTCCTTCAGAGCTGAGTCCTTCAGAAGCCAGGAAGTGAGAAACAGCTGCAATTCCTGGCCATGAGTGTTAAGCAACAGCTCATTAGCCCTCCTTGCTGGGTATTGCACATGGTTTTTATTCTCCTGCCATGGCCTGTAGGAACTGAACTGCCTGCTCCCTGGCCATGTCAGCTGTTCCTCTGCCTTGGAGCACTCCTATGACTTTCATGCTTCAAGCAGGGCTTCCTGACATTGGTTGCAGTTGCAGCAGTGTAAGGTTGTGGCTCTGAAGTGTTCCACCTCACTGTGTGTAATTGCCAAGGTGAGGACAGGAGACATTCCTCTGAAACTATTGGAATGTGGATGGAGCTGCATTGAAGCCTATGGCACTCTGTGGACTCTGCTCCTGATGAGATGTTGTGTGTGGTTTGTGTGTCTCTGCTTACAGTCTATGATGTATTTCCATTGCATCCAGATCCGTGCTGCTTTGTACATGTTGGCTCAAAAGAACTTGGGGCAGAAGGACGCAGAGCTTTTGGAGAGAGAGATGAAGAAAAGGAGACAAAGGAAAACATTCTTGCAGCCTATTCCTGAGACAGTTGAGCTTGGGGATGCAGTTGAAGCAAGTAAGTGGTGCCTACACTTGTGGTGGTCCTTTTTCACCACTTGCTTGCCCTTTGCATAGTGTTGCAATCAGACTGGGGAGCTGTTCAGCTTGCATCTGAGTGGAAGCTTGCTTGGGATTTAATTCTGTTTCCCAAAGAAAAATACAGAGGCATGAAGTGTCTTGCCCATGGCCTCACTGAGTCAGTAACAGAATATCAGCTTCCCCCCTTTACCTCTAAAGTCCTTCAGAGTAGAAAATTCTGTCTTGCAAAGTACACTAAAGTTTCAGACTCTCCTGGAGAGCAGCTTCCAGGGAAGGGGAGTCCAAAAGAATGCTTTTCAACCAGGCTGCAACCTGAAAGAAACAAAATTCAGCTCCTTCTAATGAAAACACCAGAGATCCTTCTCCTGCCACTCCCTGCTGAGGAGCTGGCACTGTAGGGCTGTGCTGAAGCCCCAGCCAGGGCTAATGTTGCAGCCCCAGGAGCAGCAGCGTTCCCAACTGGATCCTGGCTGAGGGGCTCTGCCTGCAGGGCTGTGAGCGCTGCCCGAGGGCGGCAGCGGGGCCCTGAGGAGGCAGCACTCAGCCCGAGGGCAGCACACAGGGTTATCTGCACTTTCCTTTGGCAACTGCCCCTGCCAGCCTCTGGAACAGGAGAACAAAGGCAAAGCAATACTGGGTTTCCTTGTTTCTTAGGGGAAGCATCACTGCAATTTGGTTTTAAGCTAGAATAAGGTAGATTTTTTTTTATAATGAAAAGGATGAAAAGCTGGAAGGTTTTCCCAGAGAAGCTGTTGGTCCATCCTTGAAGGTGTTCAAGGCCAGCTTACATGGGGCTCTGAGGAACCTGATCAGGATGAAGATGTCACTGCTCACAGGGGTTGGACTAGATGATGCTTAAAGGTGCCTTCCTACCCAAACTCTTCTAAGATTCTGTGATCATTGTCCCATGTTAGTGTTATACTTGGTATACAGTGGTATTTCGTTGTTATGCTTGAAGTTCTTTGGGGTAACAAGCAGACGTTACCCAGCTCCAGCAAGTTTTCTGGTCCTTTCCATCATCACCTGTCCAGCACTCTCCCCTTACAAGCTCCTCTTTGGTCCCTGCAGCCTTTAGCCTACCACCTGTTGATGGCACAGCTTCTAGAGGGCAGAGAAAACACCCTGGTAGTGCCTTGAAGGAGAAGGTCTTGAGGAAGCAGGACAATGTGTCCTTACTGCCCAGTACACCCATCATCCATGGGGATGGCAGCTTCCCATGCAGCTCCTCAGGTAAGCCTGCTCCATGGCAGCTTCTCCCACTTGGGTTTTTCCTTGCACAAGGAGCACAAACTGCCTCCTGCCTCAGTCAGCACTGCTGGGATCTTGGCTCCATAGTCTATCCTGAGAGTGAACAGCAAATATACTTTTGAGTTACTCCAACTTGGAAGTACTGGAGCAGTTGGTTCTTAGAGATCCATTGGAAAGCTGAACTGAATAAAGTCGTGGTAAAGGCCTAATCTCTGGCTTTTGCCCAGCCTGAGAGTCCAAACTACAGCACTGGTGCCAGGAGGCAGCTGGGACTGCAGGGATGAGCTGCAGGGCAGTCTGCTGCTGTGCTCACTGTGCTCCTATGAGAACCACCACGATCAGTTGTTCACTCACCATCTGGGCCCTGTGCCTGTGCTTCTGTCCAGTTCTGCAGCCAGCTGTTCTGCTGGGCTGTTCCTTGCTGTTCCAGCAAGGGCTGTCTCTGCAGGGCAGTCAGGGGCTTGGTGCAGTCATGCTGCTGCTGTTCCCCGAAGTGCCCGATGGCTCCTCGCTGCCACCATCCCACAGCCTGCAGTGCCAAGAGGAAACAAGCAGTGCCTCCTGTGTCAGCCAGCAAATACAGCACCCCTGTGCAGCAGATGGCAGCCAGGAGGGGCTGCCTGCTGCTCCCGGGCTGTTTGCTGCCTGCAGCAAATAGACAGCAGAGAGTCCCTAGTGGCTCTTGTCCCTCCTTTGTGGGTAGCCTGCCTGTGCTGTGATCCCAAGTAGGGTGAGATAAGAAGAAGGGAGCTAGGAGTGATAGCTGAATGCTCTTTTCTAGTGATGCTACTTCCATGTTCAGAATTGAGCAGAACTAGCCTGACATGGCTCTCCATATTCACAGTGAATCTAGATGTGTGTGTCTACATCACTGATGTCAGTGGCTGGGGTACCTCAGTGACATCCAGATTAGCTCCCTTCTGAATATATTTTGAAGTTATCATTCCTCCATACTTTGTGAGAACATGCAAGGTAGCACAAAAACCCTACAGAGTCCAGAGCAGTTCATCTAGATTCTGTGCAATATTTATACTCCATCATTTTAAACATCTCAAATGTTTTCATCTACACATTAGAAAATCAGCTTTTGAGTGCATGACATGAAATTTTTGATTGACAGTGCTTTTGATGACAAATGGGTTTCATAAGGAATGCATTTATCATCAGATTTTTCTCATACCTTCTAAAATTTTTTTCCTTACCAAAAAGTTCAATTAAGGCAAACCCAGGTCAACTGATTAACAAGAGAGTGCATCTGCCAACAATGTGGATCTGTATTTGCATATTTTTATCCTCAGAGTGTGTTTGGAAGGCTTTTTTATCAACTGTCTAGTCTGAAAATTCCATTTTTACACAAGAGAAAGCTTAGAAACTGCTGAGTTTGCAAACACGTCCATTAGATGGCAAATAAATTTCACCTCAGCATTCTTGAAATACAGGCAGTGTGTACCTCTGAAAAAGGTTCATGAAGCTTGGAAAGAACAAGATCCATAAAGTACTCCCTTCCCAATAGCAGGCTAAAATGTGTGTGCACTCAGCTGCCTCTGTCTAGAATATTTGCAGTCAATGGGAACAGAGGTGCTCTCAGGTGGGAAGGGTCAGGTGTGGCTGTTCCCTGGCAGCTGCTCCGGGGGGATTGAGCCGGGCCCAGCAGGGCTGGGTTGTTCACTCTTGGCTTGGTGCTGTCTCCAGGCAGCTGCAGGGCTCTCCCCAGGGAGTTGCAGAGTGCCCCTGTCCTCAGGGCTGGGGGCAATCAGGGTGCTGAGACAAGAGGGGCACCTGAGGGGTTCCCTCGTGGGCAGCCGGTGCTGCTGGTCAGCGCTGCCTCAAAGGGAGTGGGAGCTCTGTGGCCGCAGGAACTGCTGCTGGCTGTGGCACCTGTGACACTCGGAAGCTGGCGCTGCAGGGGCAATTGTCAGCTTCAGCCTGGAGCTGGGCCCGGCTGGGGGAGGCTGGGAGCAAGCAAGGAGCCCCAGGAGCCAGAGAGCAGGGAAGCCTCTGAGCCAGTGCCAGTTTGTGCCACATGGAGCCCTGGCTGGGAGATGGAGCTGAGGCCGCCCCATGGTGGGGCCTTGCCCGGGGCTGCAGTGCCCATGGCCGACCCTCTCCTCACAGTGACCTTGCAGACGGCCCCTGGTGCCAAGCGCCAAGAGGAGCCACTCCGTGGGCATGGGCAGAAGGACAGAGCCTCTTCAGACCCACAGCAGTCCTTGCAGGAGGCACTCTCCTTACTGGGCAGCAATAACTGGTAAGAAAGGCCCCGCTCCCTCTGTGTCCCTCTCAGAGTTAAGGTCGGTCAGAAGCATGTCTTGCTCGTTCCTTGGAGTCCTAAGAGCCCAGAGAGCCAAAGGGCACTGGTGAAACCACTCCAGAGCAGGGAGAGGATGAAGACTGGAGAGCAGCCTTTTCTTGGCCTTGCTCTGCAGCAGTGCTGCAGCTGCAGCAGGCCCATGCTGTTTCCTCGCTTTGCCTGCTGCTCCATGGAGCTGCAAAGGAAATCTTGAGGGAAGGGAGAAAGCTCTGGAAGGAGATGATTTGCTGGCTGAAGGCAGAAGCAGGATGGCAGAAGTTTTGAGTGTGGAGATTTGGGTGCCTTGGGCCACTGGCCCAGTGGGACTGAGTAAGATTTCTCTCTGCTCCCACTGCTGACAGCAATGGCAGGTGACAGGGTCTCCCTGTGACCTCCTGCATGGCAGTCCCAGAAGCAGCTCCAGGGAGTTCCTTTTTCTGACAAATGGACTGAGTTGTGCTTTCAAGTCCCTCAGCCTACCATTACTCCTGAGGGGCTCATGGCAGAAGAGAAGGAAAAAGAAAGAAAATCCTCTAGGAATCTTGCTTTTTGGAAATCAACTTTTTCCGTCACACTGCTTCATATGGGCCTGAGATGTTTTGTCATTACTCCCAGTGTGTCCCAAAATTACTCAGAGGCAGAAGGAGCCCCAAAGGTGATAAGCCTACAAATGTTAGGTGATATTGGTTTTCTTTTTGATGTCTTTTTGATCACTCCCTGGTGGATGCTTAATTCACACAGGGTTAAGGACTCCATTCCCACTGGGATAAGCATGAATAATCTGCCACGATGCATCTCCTTGTGCAGTCACCTTTGCTTTGCCCTTTCTCTTCTGCTTTCTCTTCCCCATTTCTCTTTGGTGCCCTGTGAGGTGCAGAGAGCTTCTGCAGGTGTGAGGGCTCTGGATGACACTCAGGGGTGCCCGTGGGATCAGTCACCAGCCCTGGGCTGCAGCCTTGATGCCTCACACACCTTCCTGTAGCTGAGGGCCTGCACAAAGCAAGTGCTCAGAGACACTTTGCACCTTTTAAATAACCTGTTGCTGTTGGGGGGGTTGTTTTAGGTAGGGGTTTTTGGGAAAAGCCAGAGTTTCAACAGTTCTTGCCCAGGGGTGGAATCTCCTGGGACATCCTGCTGCATTTTTGGGGAATGTGTGAGGTGGAGTGGAGTGGAGTGGAGTGGAGTGGAGTGGAGTGGAGTGGAGTGGAGTGGAGTGGAGTGGAGTGGAGTGGAGTGGAGTGGAGTGGAGTGGAGTGGGTGACAGAGAGGCCTAGATTGTAGAGTGGAAACTCAGCTCCAGAGAGTCAGTGCAGACCCTCCCTGCTGAATGCCTGCTGGGGCTGACAAAGAAGGAAAATGCCCCAATAACAGCCCCATGCAACTGTGTCTCAGGGACAGGTACAGGGAGGTGACAACAAACAGCAGCATGGCCCGGTCTCAGAGCTTCTAGGAAGCAGTGACAGAGGGGCCTCATGTGCCAGAGGTTTCAGAAAGGCTGTCTTCTTAAATGGCCACTCTGAAACCCCTCTCTTTGCCTCTTGGGTTTGTGAATGCTTTTGACAGCCACAGCATCCTGGGGTAACGTGTTCCACGATTTCATTAAGCGCTCCTTGAAAAGCACCTCTCATTGTTCAAATGAGCTGCCAGCCTGGTAATTTCAGAGGGTACTGCCTTGGTGGAGAGAAAAATCAATCTTCTGCCTTTCAGGGAGCTGAAGGAGAAGGGACTCCTCACCATCAAACACCTGGCTGGGTCCCATTCAGAGGTCCTGCTTTGTAGACTTCATGAGGTTTGCTTGGCAGTTACCAGCGAGGTGAGAACATTATTCTGAATTGTCCCCCATACTTCATACACAGTGTGTAGAGTAGGTATGTGCTTGCTCATCTCCATGTGTGCTCAGGGTCTGCCTTCGTTTCTGGTTTTAGACCTGAGATTTCTAGTGTCTGTCAGCTATCTGAAGGATCTGTGGGTACATGCAGCTGTATTTACTGGCAGGTCAGGTATCTGACACTCAAAGATGAGTGTGGTGCCTTTATAATGCAATGTGCAAATGCAGAAAATTAGACACTAATGACATTATTTGCCAGAGTCCCAATCTCTTCCCAAGCTGTAATTCAACACTGCAAATTATTCTGTAGACCTGAGCCTGTGTTTTCTGTTTCCTGGCTGAGTGCTTCAGCTGCTGGTGTTGCTTTTTTGAACAGGAGCTCCTGACTCTTTTATCTTTATCACTTGTGCCTTTATGATTTGAAAGCAGCCCTTGCTTTAATTTTCTAGTAAAAGGGCCTAAAATCAAAGCTGTGGACATTTTAGAAGGGTTAAGTAGAACACTGAATGAAATTTTTTTTTTTAGGCCTGCAGCGAGCAGGTCTCAGGCCAGAAATTGGTGCCAGAGTAAGTGCCTTTCTGTGCTTGTACTCTCCTGCTCTTCCTGTACTTTTATGTTCCTCTGGACACAATGGGAAGTGTTGTCATTTCCTGGGATTTCTGTTGAAGGCAACTGGTTTTCTTTCCAAGGTGATTCTTATGTTTCCCCTCATGACTTCCCCAGGTGACCAACCTCCGTTCCAAGGTGTCCTACTCTGCCATTGTCACTCTGGGAGAGCTCTCTGTGACCTTGAAGAAGGACATGGACTCTGAGGTGGATGAGGTTGCTCGGGTCCTTCTCCAGATGGTGTCCAGCTCCCCAGAATTTGTTCAGAAAGCAGCCAGTCAGACCCTGGGGATCATGGTGGAGAATGTGACTCCTGCACGAGCAATGACTGCTCTCATGGACATGGGAGTCAAGTAGGTTCTTTTTCTTTTAGTGATATTCTTCACCTTAGTGTGTGTGGGAGGGAGAAGGGATGAGACAGAGAATGGGAATGGTGGGAGGGAAGGGTCCTGTATCCTGCATCTTCTGTGAACTCAGTGACTTGATTCTCCAACCAGCCTCACTTCGTTCCTCTTGTCACCTATTTCTGCCCTCCGGCAGCCTATTAGTTCTCAGAATCACAAAACTGTAGAATATGGGGAGTTGAAAGGGGCCCATCAGGACCATCGAGTCCAACTCCTGGCCTTGCCCAGAACAGCCCAAGGGTCACACCAAGTGCCAGAGATTGTTGTCCAAATACTTCTTCAACCCTGTCAGGCTTGGTGCTGTGACCACTGCCCTGGGGAGCCTGTTCCAGTGCCCAACCACCCTCTGGGTGAAAAACCCTTTTTCCTGATATCCAAACTAAAGCTCCTCTGACTCAGCTTCCTGCTGCTTCCTGGAGTTCTCCCAGTCTGTCAAATTTTCCTAGATGTGGTGATCGGTGGGGAAGTGAAAGTGCCTGCAAAGGCAAAGGATAGAGCCTTGTGCTTTTGTGGGAAGAGGGACAATTGCAATTGCAGCTGTGAGCAGTGTTTGGTATTTCACAGTGCTAACCATAGAGGCCCTGGGAAAACCGTGTCTGCTCATGATGCCATTAACTTGAGAAATGAGGAGGGTCCTTGCTGGGGCATGGAGCACATGGGGGACAATCTGCTGGGTGTGGCACAGCCTGCACAGCAGGTGCAGCTCCTGCCAAAGGACTCTTGTATGATTGTCCTGGCCTTAGAGCTCTACTTTCTATTCAAACTGATGTTTCATTTAGCCTTGAGATGATGAATCACTTTACAGGCACCTTCACAGGCTGACTGCCATGGGACAGTTGAAGCAATTGCTGCCTTAAATGTTGGTGCTGGGCCTGATAGTTCCCAAGAGATACACTCTAGAACAGGACAGCCCGGCTAAACTGCCTGCCACCCTTTCCTCAGCTTTGCAATAGGGTCAAACATTCAGATGGATCCATTGCCAAGGCCCGCAGAAGAAACAGGCTGCATTGCTGGATATTCTGCAACTTCACGGCCCACAACCTGTTTTCCCTGCATTTGTTGTTTTCCAAAGTTCTGCAGATTTGGGGATAAATGGCTGGAAAGAGCCTCAATCCTGCTGCAGCTCTGTGTACTGGGTGCCCTCTGATGGGTCAGCATCAATTGTTCTTAATTTCTAAATTATTCATATGTCATCTATTTCTTTAATCTTTCTCAGAGTAAATACTGTGAAAGAAATTGAGTATCAGACAGTGCAGGGAGCATGAATTCTCCCTCCTCTGTGCTGGCAGGCCTTGTATACAGTGCTAACTTTGTGTTTAGCTGAGGCCAGAACCTTCTGCAGGTGTCTGAAGGTGTAGGGAGAGCCCAGGCTCCTTCCCCCAGCAAGGGCAGGGAGCAGCTCTGGCTAAGGCCGGCGCTGCTGCTGCTCCTTGTCCCTGTGCCCAGGGTTTGCTCTCTCCTCCCCAGCAGCCGCCCCGCCCCGGTGCGCAAGTGTGCGGCCCAACTCCTCCTGTCCCTGATGGAGAGAATTGGAGTCACCAAGCTTGCAGGCACACCCAGGGGTGAGAGGCTGCCACATGTGGCAGGGAAACTTGCTCGGGACTGTCACAAGGACACAAGGTAATGATCTTCATTTCACCTCCTAAAACAGGAAAACCGTTTTGTGTCTGGCTATAAAGGTGAAACCACACAAGAGTGGAAACTAAAGGGAATATGAAGTTACCTCACGGTGTGAATAAGGCTCACAGAATCATGGAATATGCTGAGTTGGAAGGGGCCCATCAGGGTCATCGAGTCCATCTCCTGGCCATGTGCAGTGACCCCAAGAGTCACTCCATGTGCTTGAGAGCATTGTCCAAACTCTTCTTGAGCTCTGTCAGCTTTGGCACTGTGACCACTGCTCTGGGTTGCCTGGGCAAATGGCTATACTGGGAAACCTGAGGTTGGCCAGCAAAAAGGAACATTGCCAACTTTTTCCTGCGGCTTGAAGGATTCTTTACTGAGATCAAAAGATCTCAGATCTGCCAGTCCAACACTTTTGTCTGGCCTTAGGTGGACAAGAAAAAGCCAAAATGTTGGCTAATGTTCAGCACTGAAGCATCCCAAACATGCATTTCTCATTAACTTCAGACTTTCCTAGAAATATTTCAGGGGTCTTTAGCCAACATATTCAGTCTTTCTAAACCTGTTCTGCAGATTTCTAGAATGCTGTTATCTGCCGCTCAGTGAGCTCCACGTTTCTTCTTGAAGAAAACTGTGGTTTCCTAGTGGCAAAATCAACCCAAACCACCAAAATCCCCTACCTTTGATGATGAAATTGCCATTAATAGCTGCCAAGAGCAACTAGCAGAGCAACTAGCTGCCCCTGTGCATACACATAGTATAGAATAATCAAGAGGATGCATGAGGTGTTTTGTCCCGGCTTCCCTGCCAGTTAAAGAAAGGCAAATTATTGTGCAATGGCAGCAAGACACTGCTAATAAGCTTTGACAACAAAGCAGATGTGTTTTGCTTGTTCCCTGATGCCACAGAAGCATACCCACAGTTTCAGAGTGAAATGGTATTTTTCTCTTGCCCCACATTTTCCTCTTGCCTTTTGTGTTCAGCTGACAGCACTGTGCAGTGTCAAGTGAGGTAAATTTCCCTCTTTGCTGAGTAGGTAATGCCTTCTCATGCAGGGATTGCACCTGATGAGTTTAAGATATCAGCCTCTTCTGTTAACACTCTTCCTTTGTTTGTTCACTTTTCTTTCGTTTCCTTCCTTCCTGCCTTCCTTCCTTAGGCATTATGGACAGGAGATGGTGAAGATGTTGCTCAATCATCAACAATTTAAAATGCTTTTGGAACGATCTCTTCCCCCCCATGACCTGGAAGATATTCGGACAAGAATTAAGAAGAAAGTAAGTGCTTGGCAGGAGAAATGTCTCCTTTGTGCAAGTATTGCCTCTGCTAATATGAAATCAAAGATACCCAATCTGTCTTTAGCTCATTCCTCTTCTGCTGAATCATTTTGCTCCTGGGAATGAGCTGTTAATCCTCAGCCTGTTCATCTGCAGACCACAAAGGAACTGATATTATTAGAGAAAAGTGGGGTTTTGAATATTTTCAATATTGGTCACAAAGAGGAAAGGGAAAGAGGAGAAAATGGGTTTACATTTAAGTGTAAGCCCCCACCATGCTCTCTCTACTCTGCCCCCTGTAAAGCAATTAAGTGAGAATTGTGCTTCTGAAGATAACAGAGTCTTTGCAAAGTACACTGGAAGTAGTAGTACCAAGAAAATTCCCAAATTTACAAAAGATGTCCCAGTCAATCCTAGTTACTACAATGACTGTCTGTCTTTTGGGAATACTGCCCTGCTGTCAAGCCCTGTGGAGCTGGAAGAAGCTTGGTGAATTCAGCAGCATCCAGTGGAAAATCCTTTGTTTGTTTGGGGGACGATTTTATATTTTGTTATCAACATTATAGAAGGGAGCCTGCCTTTGTGCAGGAGCAAGGAGAGTGAGTGTTGAACCAAACTGACTTCCAACACAATGGGCCAACCCCCAAAAGAGTCCAATTTTTTCTGTTGATACCTTCACAAACACTTGTTGCCTACCAGTTTGCATTATTCCCATTTATGCTCAAGACTAAGGAATTTGGCATTTTAGACTGCTGCTCAGTCTAGTAGCACCCATAACCTGCCTTGGGCTATTGAAAACAAAGACTTGGCATCACTGAATCTCTGGTCGGTTTCCATCTGTAAGTTAGGAAATGTTTCCCTAAGCCTTGGTAGCAGTGGTCCTGGTTCTAACTTGTGTCTTAAACAGGGAATTTCCTGTTTTATATTCTAAAGATTGATGAGGTTTCTCTATGTCTTTGTAGGGGATGGAAAACCAGAAGGCTGAAGGCCCATCTGTCAAGGAGCCGGTGAAGGAGAGGAACGATGGCTCAAAGAAGCCCCAGGCCACATTGTCTTCTTGCAAACGGTACTGAGCACTTTTCTTAGATGTGACAAAGCACATGACAAGCTTTACATGTCTCTTCCTCAGGAAAAACTTTCTGGCAGAGATGACCAATGCCGCAGATTGTTTCCTTTCCCTACTCTAGGATATGCTCTAGGATAAAAAATGTCTACTTCTGCATTGTGCTGAACACAACTTCTCTGGAGGGGTTTCCACAAAAATGGAGAGACAAAAAGACACCCATTGGTTGCAGCTCAGACGATCCAGTGCAGTGGCAAGGGCGGTGCTGTGGAGGCTGGGAGAGGGCCAAGTTTCTGCTGCCTGACTTGGGACAAGTAAATTCAAACAGTGTTGTAATCATATTGTTGTGTATCATATTTCCAGAGTCTCATACCTTCTGGGTGGTTTTCTCACAGCAGCTCTTCACAGGAGTGATGTTGTTGCTTCTCAGTCATGGCTCCTCTCCAGCCCTCCCTAAATGCCTCACCCCCTTTTATCCCAGCTACCTCCATGGGCTACAGCAGCTGCCCAATTAAGGACATCACAGCTGCAGCCCATTTACAATAACTAGAATCAGGGCAGGGTCACTTATACAATACAGAGATCTTCTACTGCCATACATATATTTACTCAGGCCCCTATAAAACAGGGCATTTTTTTCATCTGAGTGGAGTCATTTTCAGATAGGTGTTTTGATGAGAAATCTCAGTCTGGAAGCAAGTTGCCATTACACAAAGGTGGAGTTCTCATCTGTGAGGTTTGGCCTGGCTGAATCATGGTTTTCTTTCCCTCAAACAGTACCAAGTTTGAGTAGTAAGTAGCAAGGCAATTCCCGAACAACTTCAGTCAACGGGTGTCTGAATGTGGACTTTCTGCCTTGATATTCCTGTCCTTCATGTAATTTGCTTGATGGACAGCATGCTTGGTTTATTTCCCCCTGTGCTGCAATCAGCATTTAAGACAGGAATTGCTCCTTGCTGTCTCTTCATCGCAGTTGCAGAGCTGCTTGTACCTGTTCTCCTCTGATAGCAGAGGGGATTTATTTAGCTCTGTCCTGCTCAGCAGTGGCAGGAAAGTGACCACATGCCTCAGTAGCATAGCTACCATCTTCCTGTGCTCATGGAAGAGACAGGTTGATCAGGAGAATTGTTCCCAGTGGGGTTGTTAAGCTGTGCATCTAGTCTCCAGGGAAGCAAATGAAATGTGAGCGTAGTTCTGGGATATCTGGCTTTTGTTTTTATCTGTTACTGATTTTCTGAATCCTTCAAATATGGCCCTGTTTATCTGTTCAGATGCATCTGAGCTACTTTTCCAGATTGTCATGCCTGGTTGTAGAGACACTTCTCCAGAGTGATGAGTTCCCTTATTCTAAGACACACATGTCCCATATGAGGAGGCATTTAAACTTGGAAGTAGTGTCTCTCTTTCTCCACAAAGCAATGTGACCTGTGTGCCCTGGCAGCCATCTGAAGATAGATCAGATGCATCTCATCCTTGGTTTTCCTGAGTGAGCAGTGGTGAGAATGTCACTTACAGATTGTCTCCTGTAATGATTGTCATGAGGTCCACGTTGTTCTTCAGAGCCTCAGGATTTTCCTGCTTGAAACACGTGGAATGTGATATGGAGATTTATTTACCAAAGGGTAATTTCTTAATTGGCCACTGGTGATGGTGTTTTGGATTCAATTGGCCAGTCTGGTCTGTCTGTATCAGATTGTCTGTAAGGGCAATGAGGCATGGCATGGCATGGCATAGCAATTGATCAGCCTTCTGGAATCATGGAGTCAATGCTAATTATTTCCTCAACGGGGATGCCATGCTATGATAATTATCACCAACAGGTCCTCATTTGGTTTTATTTTCCAGGGTGAAATCTACCTCTGATGGACGCCTCCTACACTGTGCAAAAGCCCAGGTCATGTCACCTCCAGCTGTGGAAGAAACAGAGCTGCTCCAGAAGCTTTACCATCTCCTGGAAGCCAAGGGGTTTCAGACAAGGATGGAAGGAGTGGAACTCCTCCTAGACCTGTGCAAAACCAGCCCCCAGCTCATCTCCACTAACATTGTCCAAGTATGTAGGGTATCTTCAATGGTCCTTTCCTTTAGCTCCTTTCCTAAGCCTGTAGCAGCAAAGTTAATTCAGTGTGTCTTGGCACGCCGTCCTGGCTGTTTGGGACACGCTGGTCCCTCTGACCCAGAAAAAATTTAATTCAGGTCCAGGCTTCAGGACAAGTTATTTCAGTCCAGCTGTATTTGTCTGGCAGGTGCTTATTGATGCTGTTCATCAGATGATGGCAGAATTTTCTGCTGGTGTAACTGCTGCTCTCTCCTACTCCCAGTTGGGTGAAGTGAAGGAAATCCAGCCCCTGAAAGCATGGCAATTGTTCTCTAGACCAAACATAGGTTTTGCATAGGGAAGAGAAGTATCAGGCTGGGTTGGTTTAAACCCAGTTGCTTTTTTAAGAATACTTCTATATACTCCATCTTGTCGTACACGGGCACAGCTCTGGCTACTCATTTCCCTTCTTGTTCCTATTCCTCTTGGTAAAGAGAGTGCTCACCCTTCTTGGGGGTCTGTTTTTCTCTTTGGAAAAGGAGGAAAACAGCTAAGGACTCATCTCTGCCTTCCCCTCCCAGTAGCTGCTTTTTCCAGGAAAAGGTGCCTGATAATGAGGCTGTCAAGGGACTGAACCTGCTCTAATGAGAACTGTACAGCACATTACATTTCAGAAGTCCACCTGTTACTTAGAGAAATGGTCTGGATCCTGGAAGAGGATCCTGCACTTCTCCAGACACTGGCTCAGAAACAAACAAAAGAAAACTTAGATCTCCTCCAGCCATAGTTTTGGCAAAATCATAATTGCCCTTAGTACTTGAGGCAACTGTATAGAAAACATTGTAAACATCTGCTTCCATTCAAAGCAAAGGTACTCTTTAGCATTAATAAGTGGAATTAATTTAATGCTTTATAGATGGAGAGAAATACCATAGGAACTATTCTGTCCCCAGCCAAACCTCTTAAAAACAGAAGAAAATCTTTCAACCAGCATGAGGTTGTGCCACCATTCCAGTGAGTGGCCCACAGGAAAACAGTGAAACTGTGCAAGCGAGTGCTGACCTGACAGAAAGAATCACTTTCATCTTTGACATTGCTGACTGCTACATCCACTCTTCAAACAAGGACATTTGAATCCAACTTTCACGTTGCTTGTTCTCTTCACAGATTTTTGAATATTTTGTCCTGAGAATATCTGACAGCCACAAGAAAGTGAAGCAGAGGGCACTGGATGTGCTGGCTGAAATCACAGGGGCCCTGAAAGATGCCTTGAACCCGGTGATCATTGGTTTGGTGGAGGGAATAACAAAGAACCTGAACTCAAAGGATCCCAGGGTTCGTGGGGCAGCTGTGAAAGCACTGGAAGAATCCATTGCTCATTTGGGTAAGGCTGAGCCCTGGCAGGGACTCTCCTCAGCTTCGTCTCTGTCTCTCCTGCACAAGAGAGCACTGAGTGCCTTGACAGCTGCTTTTGTCTGTGGAACACTCCAGCTGACACCCACCAGAAGCTGTGCAGGTGCAGTCCTTATGCACCATCCCCAACAGGCTGGAATGGGATCAGCATTTCCCAACAGTCCCAGGAGCCCTTGGCTCTGTGCTGCTTGTCTGAAGAGCAAGTCCTAGGCTACAGCTCTGCTACTGTTCAGGGGCAAAGGGGGTTTGGAGTTTGCTTGGGCCCTCTCTGACTTCCCAAATGAACAGCTTTGCTGTTGGCATGAAGGGACACTGACCCACCACAGCTTCTGCAGAGCAGCCACCTGGGAGGCTCTACATTAGAGGCATTAGCTGCCTATTTTCCACTTTTCTTCTTTGTCTTCTATTTTCAAAGAGGAACTTGTGATTCAACAAGTTCATTTCTTTAGAACAAAGAGGTATAAACCCAGCTGTCAATGATGCCTTGTTCCACTTGTTTTGCATGGGGCAAGATGGCCACAGCAATTAACTACATAGACAAGGGCTGCTCTAAATTCCTTTGCCACACACATTTATGTCAGCTCTGAAAATTCCATACTGGGGGAATATGCCTGAAAAAAGGAGTGTTGAAGAGGTGGGTCTTCAAGGGGAGTTTCCACTTTCTCCTCCCCAGCTGCTCTGTGATCTCAGGAACTGTCTGACTCAGTGCCTTTCTGTGACCCAAGTATGGGGCTCTTCCTTTTTGCTCTGGGATGCAAAACCTTTTCACTGCTTCCATGTGACTGAACTCTCGAGGTCTCAGATGTAAAATGTTTTAACACAGCTCCTGGTACAGCAGACATGTTTGGATTTACAAATGTGAAAGGAGAGCTTTTCTTTTGGAATTTAAAACCCTGCCAAATATGCTGGAAGGAAAGAAGAACGGGATTAAAACATCTGCAGAAATGTGCTTGATTTTATAAAATGGGGTTGGCCCTGCCCTTTCTCCTATGACCTGAGAAAACTGAGCAGAAACATGTGTTTCACTTGTAGATAAAGTGTCACTGCTGAAAGAGTTCAGCTACCAATGGAATCACCTGAGTGGCCAAGCCCTGCTGGATGTCACCGAGCGTATCACAGGTATGGCCTCCCCTTCTGAGCCAAGAGCTCTTCCCAGGGAGTATTTACAGGCAATGCCTGTGAGCAGACAGCAGAGCAGCTCCTCCAAATCAGGAGATGCTGAGCTTGTCCCTGCTGCCCCATAGCCAAGGCAGGTGGGTTTGGCAGGTTTTCCCTGGCTGCTGCAGAGCTGGGCAGCACCTGAGATGGGAGCAGTGCTCGGCCTGGGGCTGAGCTCTCACTGGGGCATCTCAGAACCACCTCCAGCAAAGGGAGGGCTAAAAATGCCCCAGCTGGCTCTTCTCTGGGAAGCTCAGGGACATCTGTGATCTTTGAGGGGAAATGGTGGCAAATGCTGTTTCAGGGCATCAGTTTGTTTTGTTCTCACAGAATTCTTTTTTTTTCTCTTGGAAAGTTTTGAGACTGAACTGTGCAGAGCCTGGGGGTCACAGCTTAGGTCAAAACTCAACAGAGGTATCAGAGGCACGGGTTTAGTGCAAGGCAGCCTTTGGGGCACAGGGACAGAAGCAGAGTGCTGAGGCTCCCTGCCTGTGCTGTCAGAGTGGCCTTGGACTGAGCCTTTCAGGGTGTGCAAACAGTGTCTGCCTGTGTCAGCGCTGTCCAAAATGCTACAAATGCAGCTGATAATTGATTCCTCAGAGGAGCTTGCTGTGTCAGCAAGAGCCAAGGAATAGAAAAATTATAATCTCAATATATTGTAGAGAAGATGACTGATAGCCTTGCTTTAACTGGGGCTAAATCCACTGCTAATTATGCCAACATCTTTGAATGCAAGGTTTAATACACTTTGTGTCTTCATTAGGAATCTCAAAAGGGCATGTTCAGCGATTGGGAATGTCAAAGGCCCTTTAAAGAGCATTTGAAAAATATAGATCTCCAGCAATAGGACATTTAGTTTAGCAGTTCTTTTGATCTCTTTTTCAAATAAAGGAATTAACGATAAATTAGGACTACTTTAGAAAAAGCAGATGTTCTCTCTGAGATTTAGCAGGACCGGCAGCTGTTCCTCACATTCAGTAGTCACTGATGTCTTTAATTGCATTTAAATTCAAATGAATTCCCATTTTAAAATGGGTACCATAACCCTTTCTTGCTTAGAAGAATTGGTTTTGGGTACTTACAGGAGCTCTTTCAATGTTGATGTCTGCTGGTGGATTAACAGCATAGAGAAAATGAAGTCTCTTTCACCACAGAATATTAAATTGCTGCTGAATAACATTTTGTCCCATTAGAAAATAAGAATGGTCTCCAGAGCATTTCAGGTTTTCATCTCTTAGCCAAATCTGCCTGTTGCAAGGAGCCTGTTGGTAGTAAACATTTGTCCGTGTTTAATACAGCTCAGTTCAGAAAATGGGCAGAGAGATTTCAGAGACAATATGAGAAAACACTCGTGTTTTGGTTACATTTCAGTCCCCTGTGTAGCATTTTTCTTTCTCTATGCCCCTATTTGAGTGGACATTATAAGAAAAAATGCCATTAACATTGGGAGGGGAAGTGGCATTAAAATGTGGAGATGCCCAAATGCCAAGGCAATGGGGTCTGGGTAATTGCCTAAGACACCCTGAGGTTTGAAACAGCTCTTTGTTGGGAGCCCCAAAAGCATTCTGCCAAAGACACCAGCTGGTCACTGATGTTTCTCATCCAGCTGTCAGGCAGCAGCCATCTGTGGTGGGCTGGAGTTTTGAGGTGAGTTCTAATCCTGCCCTTTGCTGTGTGCCACTGAGCACAGGGAAGAGCCAGATTAGACATTTGGCACTTGACATCAAAGTTACAAAAATGGAATCACCCCTTTTATTAGAAATCTCTCCATTTCCTCTTTATGGTACATTTCCAAATCTTCAGTGTTGGTTTAGACAACTTCTTAATGGAAATCAAAGGCAATTGGACATTTCATTCATTGTTCATGCAGAGATTGTGAAATAATTTAGTGAAGGTAGGAAGTCTGCTACAGGGACAAGGGCTCTGGTTGGAGAAATTATTCCTGAGGGGTTGGTGGTTCTGTTTCCAGAATGATCAGCTGCATTGCTCATTTCTGGATCAAGGGGCTCTGGGCGCTATATTGCTGATCTTGGCCAGAGAGGCTGGCAAGAAGCAGAAGCAGAGGTAGATCCCTGTTTGCAGTGAGGCTGGTGGGTAAGGAGCTGTGTCTCTGTCCCGGCAGTGCTTGTGCAGGAGGTTCATGCCAGGAGCCCTGAAGTCGTCCAGCGCGACGCCCTGCCCGTGCTCTGGCCCTGCCTGGGGAACAAGGCGCTGCCTGTGCGGAGCGCCAATGTCCGCACCGTGGCCACCAAGCTCGCCTCTGCCCTCTACAAGGTGATGGGCACCCAGCTGAAGAAATGTGCTGCCAGCAAGCCTCCACATGTGCGGGAAAACCTTTCCAAAATTTTGAGCTGGTGAAGGTGAGATGTTCTCCAGAAAGCTGAGGAAGTGCTGAGTTGGACACCTCTGGATTTGCCTTTTGAGCTGAGCCAAAAATGACAGAATCCTAAGGAAGGGTATGCATCTGCCCCCACTCTCTCCATTGCCCTTCCTAGTCATGGCATGGGGGGCCTGAAGCAGCTCCAGACTGAAGACAAGGTGAAGGCAATCATGGCTCAGCCTTACACAGAGGTGAGGGGGGAGCTGGGCCAATCTCTGCTGGGAGGAAGGGTCTTGTGGCAGCCCAGAGAAACTGTGCACATTGCCAGGGAACAGCTGTGCCCGGCATGTGCCCCTGCAATGAGCTGTGCTGCTGCCAGTGCCCCTGGAGCTGTAGGGCTGCTGAGCTGTGGGGCAGGCAGAGGAGCAGGAGGGTGCATGTGCAGCTGAGCCATTCCTGGGGAGCACAGGGCTCTGGGCTCCCTGCTGTCCCAGGGCAGCCCAGAGGCCAGGCTGTGCCTGTGCTAGCTCTGGCTAAGTGGCTCAGGGTTGTGCCCTGGCCTGCCTCAAGTGTCTGCCAGCAGGAGCATGTTTCCCTGTGCAGCTGTTTAGAAGTTTGCAGGAAATGTGTCCCAGGAAAGATGGAGCTTCAGATGCTTTAGATTGCATGGTGGCCTCTGTTACATTTTGCCTCTCTGTTAAACTTTGTGTCTCCATTTTGCAGATCTGGCTGGTTACAGTCTTACCAAGGAGTTTTCTCCGGACTCTTTCCATGTTCCCTCACCCACAAAGTCCTCGTCTCCCGTCCAGAAGAGCTCTCTTTCCTCCAAGCTCAAGAAGAAGCTGCCACCTGTATGAAGAGTGTTTGAAGAATAGGATTGATGCGTTAGGCTTCATAGTTACAGATGTACATATGTTCCGATCTTTAGATGTAGTTTTGAATTAATGTGTTTTGATTGTATCTTTAAAATTTGATGACATATTTTTAATTGTATATATTTTTTGATGAGGAAAAGAAAATAAATAGATAAATAAATAAAATATAAATAAACCAAGAGAAGAATGTGAGACCAGGACCTGCTAGCCTAGAGATTATGAGAGTGCAGCTCACTCAATGTGCCAGTGTCCCACCACATCCTTTCCTCTTGGGTCTCTTCCTCTTTGGCCATGTTTTCTTTGTGTCATTTGTGCTGCTCTTTGTTACTTGGCATTACAACACGGTCACCTGTTGACCTGTTTGAGGGACAATGGATCCAAAAGATCCTGTCCAGTCAAAGGTTTTTGTCTTGATTTGGAAAGACAGGAGTCTGCTAAGGAAGGCAGGAGCCTCCCCTGAAATGGAGAATGTAAACTCTTCCCGCCTCTCCGAATCGCTATAAATTTTAAATTAAGGGGCTCTCATGCAAAAATATGGGAGCAGGAAATAACAGTTCTTTAATAGGGAAAGAAAAAAAAAAAAAAGGCTAAAATAAACAATGCAGTACACTAGAACAACACTGACAGAGTCAGAACCCAACCTGACACCCTGCGGGTCAGGGTGTTGGTGGCAGTCCAATTGGAAATGTGGCTGCAGCCCTCCTGAAGTGTCAGGTGTGGTTCTGCTGGAGCGGGGGGGGATCTGTAGAGAAGGATGTATTCTTCCTCTGAAGACCCAGTGGGAGAAGAGACAGCTGCTGTTCCTCTAGATAATCCCGTGGAGAAAGCAGTGCTGGTGTCTCAAAAACCTCTGGATTATATCTGGGTAGCAATGCTTGGCTCCTCCCTCTGGGCGGAGCATCTCACAATGGGATGTTATAGTTCTTATCAGTCATGCAGTGACATTCAATAGTCTGTTATCAGCAGATGTCCCCTCCCGAGGGAGGTGTGAATGTGGTCACTCAAAGAGAGAGATAAAGCAAACTGCCCACTTGACAAAGGTAATCTGCCATACAGATGGTAATGGAAAACATCTTGCATTGCAATCTTCAACATTATCCACCCCTTTTTCTATTTCTATCTGCATCACAAAGAAACTTTTCACACAGTTCTCACTTAAGACTAGGTGTCCCTGTGGTACACAGCAGCTTTCTCCATTTTTCTGCATTACCCACCAAGCGTAACCAGGTCCTTGAGCAAAAACAGTTCCACAGATGAGTTTGTCTTTGCCTGAGGTGGGAGTAATCTTAACCGTCTTTCTTAAAATACCTTCCATGTGTACAACAGGGACTTTATCTCCATCCACTATGTGCAGCGGTTCAGACTGGGCAGGACCAGCTGAATTTATGGACTCTCTGGTGTTGACTATCTAGGTGGCTTTTGCTAGGTTTATTTTGCAATTTTTAAAAGCCCCCCTTTGAGTGCTTAAGGGTAGTTTTAAGTAGTCCATTGCACCATTCAACTTTCCTGGCAGCTAGTGCATGGTAGGGGATCTGATATATCCATTCAATACTATGTTCCCTGGCTCAGGTGTTGATAAGGCTATTTTTAAAATGGGTCTTTTTGTCTGACTCACTTCTCTCAGGGGTTCCATGTCTCCACAGGATTTGCTTTTCCAGGCCCAGGATGGTGTTCTGGGCAGTGGCATGAGACACAGGGTGTGTCTCCAACCATCCAGTGGTGGCTTCCACCATGGTCAGCACATAGCGCTTGCCCTGGCGTGTCTGGGGCAGTGTGATGGAGTCAATCTGCCAGGCCTCCCCATACTTGTACTTGGACCACTGCCCACCATACCAGAGCAGCTTCACTCGCTTGGCCTGCTTGATAATAGCACACGTCTCACAGTCATGGATAACCTGAGAAATACTGTCCATGGTTAGATCCACCCCTCGGTCTCGTGCCCACTTATAGGTGGCATCTCTGCCCTGATGGCCTGAGGCATCATGAGCCCATTGAGCTAGGAACAACTCCTTCTTATGTTGCCAACATAAGTCTATCTTTGACACCTCTATTTTTGCTGCCTCATCTACCTGCTCATTGTTTCGGTGTTCCTCATTAGCCTGATTCCTGGGGACATGGGCATCTACTTGACAGACTTTCACAAGTAGCTTCTCTAACCGAGCGGCAATGTCTTTCCACTCATCAGCAGCCCAGATCGGTTTTCCCCTACGCTGCCAGTTGGCCTCTTTCCACCTCTCCAGCCAGCCCTAAAGAGCATTGGCTACTATCCATGAATCCATATAAAGGTAGAGCTTTGGCCATTTCTCTCTCTCAGCAATGTCCAGGGCCAGCTGAACAGCTTTGAGTTCTGCAAGTTGACTTGATCTACCTTCTCCTTCAGTAGCTTGTGCAGCCTGTCCTGTGGGGCTCCATACAGCTGCTTTCCACTTCCGGTTCATCCCTACGATGCAACAGGAACCGTCAGTGAAAGGAGCATAGCGTGTTTCCTCTGGTGGCAGTTGGTTATATGGAGGAGCTTCTTCAGCACGTGTCACTGGTTCTTGTTTCTCTTCATCACTCAGACCAAAGTTCTCACTTTCTGGCCAGTTTGTAATTATCTCTAGAATCTCAGGGTGATTCAGGTTTCCAATACGGGTGTGGTGTGTGATAAGAGCAATCTATTTACTCCATGTAGCGTCAGTGGCGTGGTGGGAACCTTTCCTTTAAACATCCACCCCAGCACTGGTAGTCAGGGTGCCAGGAGGAGTTGCACTTCTCTACCAATCACCTCTGAGGCAGCCTGGACTCCTTCATAGGCAGCCAAGATTTCCTTCTCTGTTGGAGTGTAGTTGGCTTCAGACCCTATGTAGCTTCGACTCCAAAATCCCAGTGGTCGGCCTTGAGTCTCCCCAGGCACCTTCTGCCAAAGGCTCCAGGACAAGATATGGTTCCCGGCCCGGCTGCAGAGTAGAGCATGTTCTTCCCCTCTGGTCCTGTCCTGACTGGGCCAAGGGCTACTGCATGAGAGATCTCCTGCTTGATCTGGGCAAAGGCTTGTTGCTATTCAGGGCCCCAGTGGAAATTGTTCTTCTTGCGGGTGACCAGGTAAAGAGGGCTCACAATCTGACTGTATAAGGGAATGTGCATCTTCTAAAAGCCTATGGCACCCAGGAAAGCTTGCATTACCTTCTTGCTAGTTGGTGGAGACATCACGATGATTTTGTTGATGACCTCAGTGGGAATCTGATGCCGTCCATCTTGCCACTTCACTCCCAGGAACTGGATCTCTCACGCAGGTCTCTTGACTTTACTCTTCTTGAAAGCGAAGCTGACTTCTAGCAGAATCTGGATGATCCTCTCTCCTTTCTCAAACACTTCCATTGCCATGTTCCCCCACACAATGATGTCATCAATGTACTGCAGATGTTCTGGAGCCTCACCCTTTTCCAGTGCAGCCTGGATCAGTCCATGGCAGATGGTGGGGCTGTGCTTCCACCCCTGGGACAATCGGTTCCAGGTGTACTGCATGCCCCTTCAGGTGAAAGCAAACTGAGACCTGCATTCTGCTACCAAAGGAATGCAGAAAAATGTGTTAGCAATGTCTATAATAGTATACTACTTCCCTGCCTTGGACCCCAGCTCATACTGGAGTTCCAGCATAACTGGCACAGCAGCGCTCAGCGGTGGAGTCACTTCATTCAAGCCATGATAGTCCACAGTCAATCTCCATTCTCTTTCAGACTTGTGCACAGGCTAGATGGGACTGTTGAAGGGTTTAGTGGGTCTTGCTGACTACTTCTTGGCTCTCCAGCTCACAGATCATTTTGTGGATGGGGATCACAGCATCTCGATTAGTCCGATATTGCCAGCTGTGCGCTGTCGAGGTGGCAATCGGCACTTGTTGCTCTTCCACCTTCAGGAGTCCTACTGCAGATGGGCTTTCTGATAGTTCTGGCAAAGTGTTCAACTGCTTGATGTTTTCTGCTTCTACAGCAGCTATGCCAAAAGCCCATCTGAGTCTCTCTGGGTCTTTGTAATAGCTGTTCCGGAGGAAATCTATGCTCAGAATACACGGGGCCTCTGGGCCAGTCACAATAGGATGTTTTTTCCATTCTTTCTCAGTAAGGCTCACCTCAGCTTCCAACAGGGTCAATTGCTGTGATTCCCCCGTCACCCCAGCAATGGAAACAAGTTCTGCCCCCACATGTCCTGATGGTATCAGGGTACACTGCGCACCAGTATCGACTAAAGCATCGCATTTTTGTGGTTCTGATGTGCCAGGCCATCAGATCTACACCATCTAGAAAATCTGTTTTTCCCGTGCCTGGCTAGAGGCAGGGCTCTTCTAACTCTGGGTATACATGGTAGAGGTACCTTCCAGGGGATCTGACAGATCATACTCAGCAGCTTGGTCATAGGAGGTTGAGGCTACCTTCACTTACTGGAGTTCTCTCAATTAGTGTTTCCCTCTTTGAGTTGATGCACCCATGCTGCCAGGACAGAAGTGGGCTTTCCATCCCACTTTCCCATGTCTTCTTCATGGTCATGCAGAAAAAACTACAGATCAACCTGTGGGGTGTACCCTCTCTCTCTAGCTGGGGGATGTTGGGCTCTGACTCTGGGGCCTGTGACTCGCACTGGTGCAGTGTGGGAACTGTTCTTCTTCACCTCCTCCTTCATCTCCCTCATTTCTTCTCTGAGTTCTTGGACTACGGCAGAGACACGAGCCTGTGTTGGGCCACTGATCATACTTTTGTAATTCTTAAGCATGTTGGCTGCAGAACCCACTGTCTCATGGTTGTTACCAGCATTAATTGTTGCAGTAAAGGTGGTGTATTGAGATGGCCCCAGATTTGCCAGGCTCCACAACATTTGCCCTGTGCACCTGACTTTGTTGGGGTCATTATCATGCTGTCCATCCCTCCCAAAGAGCACCTCCAATACTGCCACTTCTCTCAGCTGTTGGATCCCTTCCTCAAGGGTCATCCAGCACATTCTATGGTGCTGGTCCTTCATTCTCTCCCTGTGGACAAACCTCTCTCTGACACTCGTTAAAAGCCATTCCCAGAGGGAAAGAGACCCTGGCTCCTTTACAACACTCTGATTGATACCTGAGTTGTGGGTCAAGGGTCCACAATTCCTTCCCTCACCACCATCCAGCTGGACGCTTGTACCCATAAGGTCCCAGACGTGAAGTAGCCAGGTTGTATAAGCCTCACGTCCTTGTCATACAATGTCTTTGCGCAGACTAGAGAGACTTTCGTACAACAGGGACTCGGTGATGATCGCAACCTCTGGCTCCCCTGTGAGTTGTGAGGGCCTTCTTTTACCTGGGTGCTCTGATTTCTTCTTAGATCTCTTTGTTTCTACAGGGGCAACTGCTGCTGGCTGTGACTGCCTTTGCAATTCAGCTGGAACCGGGACAGTTGTAACATCTGTGGATTCTGCTGCTGCACTCTTAGACTTTCCCTCTTCAAGGCAGGGGGAGGGCTTCTCACCAGCTGGGGAAGTGTATTCCTTCAGCATCTGGCCCATCTCACGTATCTCCTTCACCAGACCCCCCCAGCCAATCTGGGTAGTTCACATCTGGGGTGGGCTGTGGGGCAGGGTCAGGCTCTGGGGCAGCAGCATCCCTAGACTCTGGTGGCATATTAGATTCTGGGGTTGGTGTCAGGGTAGTTATCCAGGGAAGTCTCCCCTCCTCTCTAAATGCTAAATAGAACAGGCCTATCAGCAACACCAGCCACTGTATGATATTAATATTTAGAGTGGATCTGAACCCTTCAAAAACTGGTGGGGCAGACCCAAAGAGATGGTTAAAGGGTTGGGAGAAGACTTCACCTGGTGTCATTTCCTTACAGCAGGTGGCATTAATAAAGTAACCTCAAAAACATACAGTTAGTGTGTGATAGCTGTGAATCTGTGTGCTTGTTTTCCAGAGAAAGTTAAAAATCCATGAATTCTTCACCTTATTCACCCATAAAACAATCCAGATAACAGACACAGAAGCCTTGGTTATAGGACCCATGTTTGGATAAGGGCCTATAAATGGGAGAAATACAGCCATGATCACATGCCACCCAAACCTGAGCAAGCTGGACCACATGGTGTCGCTTAATGAGGTTTCTATGGCTACACACAAAAATTAGATTACTCAAGAACTGTTATTCCTTTTTTGTTTTTGTGCCCTCGAGCTGCACGTTGGGCACCAAAATGTGTCTGGGTTTGTAAAGACAGGAGTCTGCTAAGGAAGGCAGGAGCCTCCCCTGAAATGGAGAATGTAAACTCTTCCCGCCTCTCCGAATCGCTATAAATTTTAAATTAAGGGGCTCTCGTGCAAAAATATGGGAGCAGGAAATAACAGTTCTTTAATAGGGAAAGGAAAAAAAAAAGATAAAATAAACAATGCAGTACACTAGAACAACACTGACAGAGTCAGAACCCAACCCGACACCCTGCGGGTCAGGGTGTTGGTGGCAGTCCAATTGGAAATGTGGCTGCAGCCCTCCTGAAGTGTCAGGTGTGGTTCTGCTGGAGCGGGGGGGGGATCTGTAGAGAAGGATGTATTCTTCCTCTGAAGACCCAGTGGGAGAAGAGACAGCTGCTGTTCCTCTGGATAATCCCGTGGAGAAAGCAATGCTGGTGTCTCAAAAACCTCTGGATTATATCTAGGTAGCAATGCTTGGCTCCTCCCTCTGGGTGGAGCATCTCACAATGGGATGTTATAGTTCTTATCAGTCATGCAGTGACATTCAATAGTCTGTTATCAGCAGATGTCCCCTCCCGAGGGAGGTGTGAATGTGGTCACTCAAAGAGAGATAAAGCAAACTGCCCACTTGACAAAGGTAATCTGCCATACAGATGGTAATGGAAAACATCTTGCATTGCAATCTTCAACACCAGCGCACACCAGATCTTGGCAGGGAATGTGCTCACACTGAGAAATTGCCAAATGACACTGAGAAATTGCCAACTTTCTGTGCCAGCAAACTGCTGGAATGATGCTGTGCAGGCATCTGAAAAATTCCAGATCTGGGCACTGGCGGTGTCAGCAAACACAAGATTGGGCTGGTGTAGGCACCAGGTATTTGCCTGGTTTGGCTTTCTTTGCCAGCAAATTGCTGCACTTGGGCTGTTGTGGCACAGGGAAATGTCCAGATCTGGGCATTGGCGGTGCCATCAAATACCAGGTCTGGGTGGTGACAGTCTTGGCACCAGGAAATTGCTGTGTTTTGTCTTCTTTTTCCAACAAATTGCTGCTCCCCCATTGGTGCATCCTGTGTCACCCCACCTTATCTCCAGCCGTGGCTCCCTTCTCCATTGGATCATTTGTACCCTGACCCCTCCTGCCTTCCTCCACTTATATACCCTGGCCCCAGCCCTGCTTCTGGCTCTTCGCCTCTGGTTCCCTTCAGTAGAGGTTGTGTTCCTGCTTGCTCCTGTTTCCCTTTTCACCCTCACTTCACCTGGACCCTGGGATTTTCCCTTAATAAACCTGGCTGGATCTGCTCTGCGAGGAGTCCTCTCATCCCTCTGGTGAGGCTTTGATTGCACCATGCGGGCTCAGGGTCTGCTGGGCTGGGGGAGTTGTCAAGGCAGCCCCAAGTGGAGATGCTTTCGGTGCTGCAGGCACCTGACAGCACCTGCCTGGGGAAGCTGCTCTGGCCACCCACAGCAACCAACTCCTTTTCCCAAGCAGCAGCTCCCAGCGTCCTCCACCAAAGCCCAGAGAGGGAGCAGCTGCCCTCAGCCCTGTCCTTTACAGCATCCCAATTCTCATGGAATGTCCTCCCTCAGAGAGAAACTCCCAGAGAAGAGAAGTTTGACCAGACCCCCTCCTCCCCTGAGCTTGATCACTTCTTTTGTTTCTTAAGGATCCAGTCCATCAGAGCAGTGGGACTGCACTGACAGCTGGGACACCAGCAGGGGATCACCCCACACTGCCCAGTGTGCACCAGGCTCAACAAGGTCTGCTTCCCCCCTGATTCTACCAGGCCTCTTCCCTTGGCTGTGGTTTTGCTGGATAGTGGGTCAGGACAGTGAGAATCTCCTTCATCCATTCATTCACTATTTAGGGCCCTGCAGACACTTCCTCAATTTCTCTCCAAGGTGACTTCAGCCCACCAATGATGTCACAGCTCTTGTCCATCGGGTCAAGAATCCCCCAGGAGGACACTCTGGTCTCTCCTCCAAGGACACAAAGCAGCAAAACCCCCAAGGAAAATCTTCCTCCTTGGGTGAGTTCCAGAGCAAACAGTCAAGGCAGTGACCTGAAATGTTTTCCCAGCTGGTCAATAACACTTCTCTGATGGATCCACATTGTCCCTGGGGAAAGAGATGTGCAGAACCCTTCACTGTTGCCCTGGAATGTCAAACAGGAATCACAGCCACAGACAGCTCTCAGGAACCACTTCACTGTGGATTTTCCTTCCTGGAAGCCCAAGATGTCTGAATGTCCTCCTGGTGCCTAGGGCCTGGGCAAACAGGGCTTGTCAGAGATGCTGGCAGGGCACCAAGATCCCTCCTCCTCACAGGGCACCTCTGTTACCCCAATTAGCTCCGAGTGGCTGCCTGGGGACAGGTGCCCACTTCCCCATGTCCCTGGGATGGGTACATCCTGCTCAGGGCCAGTGCTGGCCTGGGCCCAGAGCCAGGGCCATGATCCAGGTGCTCTGGGAGGGCTCCATGGCTGCATGTGTGACAGGATGAGGGGCACGGCAGGGCATATTCCCCTCTGGACAGTGCTCTCGGCATGGAGCTTGGTTGGGTTTGGCATCTGCAGGGAAAGGGATATCAGGTTGTGTGGATGTGGGAATTGTCACTCCTGAGCTATTCCCCAGCCCTCAGCCTTGTCTGCAGGTGATGAGCATTGCCCAGTGCTCCCCAGTGTCTGCAGTATCTGAGATGCCAATCAGCCACCTGATCACATGTCCCTTGTTCCCCTTGTTCTTCCACATGTTGGTTTTGGGGCCGGGCTCAGCTCTGGGGTGTCCCACAGGGAAAGCTCTGGGAGGGGAGGGGCAGCAGGAGATGGGGGATCTGGCACTGGGGGCTGTCGGAAGATGGATTGTGTTGGAGTGGGGGTTGTCCCCACAGGGTCCCCAGGTGCCTTTGTCTCCCTGCCTGCCCCCCTTGGCCCCCCAGGTGCCTGGGCCCTTCCAGGACCAGCTGCCCCGTGCAGGAAGCTGGAGGGATGCCGGGCAAGGGGGCTGGATCCGTGCCACAGGTGGGGTGGGATGGACTCTGTGCCAGGGCTGGGCTTGTGGCCAGGGCTGGGGGCTGTGCCAGGCTGGACTTTGGCCTGGGGGCTGGCAGGGAGGGTGCAGGGAGGAGTCCCGGCAGGGATAAAGGTGCTCCTCACCTGCTGCAGCCTCAGGCAGCGCTGCCCAGAGCCAGAGGAAGATGAAGGTGGCTGTGCTCATTGTGGCCCTGCTGTTCTCCATCCTGCTGTGCCTCGCAGCACAGGCCAAGGTGAGGCACCAGCCAAATGCGATCCTCACATCCTGCCCTTTCTGGCCTCCCATCCCACCCTTTTGGTCCCTCCTCTGTGTCCCATTCAGGGTTCCCAGGTGCCCTCCCACTGACCATTCCTGAGGCCTTTCCTTCCATGCCCCCACTCAATCCTTTGCCTTTCTTCCTGGCCACTGCAGAGGGGTCACAGAATCACAGAATCACAGAATTTTCAAGACTGGAAGAGACCTATAAGATCATCTAGTCCAGCCGATGTTCAACTGTTCAACTAGATCATGGCAGCAAGTGCCACATCCAGTCTTTTTTTGAATTCTTCAAGGGATGATGCCTCCACCACCTCACTGGGTAAATGATTCCAGTTTCTGACCACTCTTTCTGTGAAGTATTTCCTTCTTACTTCTAACTTACATCTAGCTTGACGCAACTTGAGACTGTGTCCTCTTGTTCTATCCGTTGTCGCCCGGAGAAAGAGGCCGACCCCCAGCTCACTACAGCCACCCTTCAGGAAGTTGTAGAGAGTGATGAGGTCACCCCTTAGTCTCCTTTTCTCCAGGCTGAACAACCCCAGCTCCCTCAGTCGCTCGTCATATGGCTTGTGTTCCAAGCCCCTTATTAGTTTCGTTGCTCTCCTCTGGACACGCTCAAGTAACTCGATGTCCCTCCTAAAGTGAGGGGCCCAGAACTGGATGCAATACTCCAAGTGAGGCCTCACCAGTGCCGAGTACAGGGGAAGAATGACCTCTCTGTTCCTGCTGGCCACTCCATTTCTGATACTGGCCAGGATAGCATTGGCCCTCTTGGCTACCTGGGCACACTGCTGGCTCATATTCAATCGACTGTCAACCAGCACCCCCAGGTCCCTTTCCACCTGGGCACTATCCAGCCACTCCATCCCCAGCTTGTATCGGTACAGGGGATTATTATGGCCGAAGTGCAATACTCGGCACTTGGACTTATTGAAGCTCATCCCGTTTGATTCTGTCCATATGTCCAGCTGTTCCAAGTCTCTCTGAAGAGCCCTACACCCCTCTAGTTGATCTATACTCATTCCCAATTTGGTATCATCAGCGAAACTACTAATAAAAGACTCTAAGCCCTCATCCATATCGTCAATAAAAATATTGAACAAAGCTGGTCCCAACACAGACCCCTGAGGGACACCACTGGTGACTGGTCGCCAGCTAGATGTGACACCATTCACCAGCACTCTCTGGGCCTGGCCATCCAGCCAGTTCTGAACCCAGCAAAGGGTATTCCTATCCAGACCACGGCCAGCTAGCTTGTGTAGGAGTATGCTATGGGAAACAGTGTCGAAGGCCTTGCTGAAATCCAGAAAAACAACATCTACAGCCTTCCCTGCATCCACTAGCCTGGTTACCTGGTCATAAAAAGTGATCAGGTTAGTTAGACATGATCTACCCCTCCTAAATCCGTGCTGGCTGGGTCTGATACCCTGGCCATCCTGCAAATTTTGCATGATGGCACGTAATATGAACTGTTCCATTATTTTGCCAGGTATAGATGTCAGACTGACTGGTCTATAATTGCCAGGATCATCCTTTGCGCCCTTTTTGTGAATGGGTATCACATTGGCCAGCTTCCAGTCATCCGGAACCTCACCAGTAATCCATGACTGTTGGTAAATGATAGAGAGTGGCTTTGCAATCTCATTTGCCAGCTCTCTCATCACCCTGGGGTGGATCCCGTCTGGTCCCATAGATTTGTGAATGTCCAAGCATTTCAATAGTTCTATAACTGCCTCTTCCTGGATAATGTGGGGACCATTCTGTTCCCTAAAACCATCTACCAGTCCAGACGGACGGGAGTCTTGAGGGCAAGTCATCTTCTCTTTAAAAACCGAGGTAAAATAGGCATTAAACACTTCTGCCTTCTCCTCGTCTGTAAATACTAAATTCCCACCTGTGTCCATTAAGGAACAAAGGCTGGTCCTATCTTTTTTCCTACTATTAATATATTTATAAAAACATTTTTTGTTATCCTTAACAGCGGTCGCTATCCTGAGTTCAAACTGGGCTTTGGCCTCCCTAATTTTTTTCCTGCATACTCTAGCAGCCCTCTTGAATACATCCTTGGAGACCTGACCCTTTTTCCAACTCTGATACGTCCTCTTTTTATTCCTAAGCTCTTCCAAGATCTCCTTACCCAGCCAGGCTGGACGTTTGGCCCGTTGACTGATCTTTCGGGATACAGGAATGGTTTGTTCCTGCGCCTTCAAGATCTCTGCCTTGAAGTAAGCCCACCCTTCCTGAACTCCTTTATTTTTAAGGGCGGCTTCCCAAGGGACACTCTGAATTAATCTCTTAAACAGGCCAAAGTCCGCCCTCCGGAAGTCCAATGTACGAGTTTTACTCGTGCTCCTCCTAATATCGCCAAGTATTGAAAACTCTATTATTTCATGATCACTCTGCTCTAAACGACCTCCAACCATCACATCCCCCACCAGCCCATCCCTGTTTGTAAATAACAAATCTAATGTAGTCCCTTCCCTGGTGGGTTCATCTACCGGCTGTAACAAAAAGTTATCTTCCATAGTTTCTAAGAATTTTCTTGATTGCCTCTTGACTGCTGTGTTAAATTCCCAGCAGATATCTGGTAGATTAAAGTCACCAACAAGAACAAGGGTTGATGCTCTTGAAACGTTGCACAACTGCTTATAGAATAAATCGTCGACTTCTTCTTCTTGATCAGGTCGACGATAACAGACTCCCAATATGATGTCGGCGTAGTTGGCCTTCCCCTTGATTCTTATCCAGGTCCCCCTGTATAATTCCCTGACTCACCCCCACTCCCACAGCATCTCCCAGTCCCGTTGGTTTTGTCCCCACCCATCCTCATTCTTCTGTCCCCACCAAGCCCCTCCCTTGCCCACCCATGTCCCTACACCTCAATTCCTTTCTCCTCCCCTGTACCTCACACCTTGCTCCTTCCACACCCTCAGCCCTCTCCCCTGGGCCCTCAATTGACCCCAGATCAGTGTCTTTGGGTCTCCCCTCACCTCAAACAGATCTCCTTGGAGGCCCTGAATTCCCATCCTCTGCCTGCATCCTGCTCCCTGCTCCATGTGTCCCCCTAGCCCCACAAGGCCCAGTCCAGACCCAGCCTTTGTTCTCCTTTCCAGGCACTCCTGGAAGGAACCCAAGATGATCTCCGGGAGGTGAGTGGGCTGCTGGCATTGGAGGGCATCCCCTCAGGGAACTGGGGGGCAGTGGTGTCTCCCCATCCCTTGCTGGCACCAGGGACATCCCAGTGACCAGTGAGGTCTCCTGGTCTCTCTGCAGTTGGATTTAGACAATGTTGCAGCCCTGGAGACGCCTCTGGTAGGTACCACGAGTTCTGCGGGTGTCAGATCCTCCCCTTGTGTAGCCACCACAGCCCAGGCCATCCCAGTCTGTCCCAGCACAGCCCAGTGCACCCCTCCTGAAAGCCCAGACAATGCCCTGCCCCAGGGCTCCTCCCCAGGGAAGCCTTTGACCAGGGCCCTGCTACATTCCCATCCCTGTCACCCCAGGACCCCCTGGATGAGCCAGGACACATCCCCTGCCCCAGCTGTGCCTCTTGGCCAGGAGCCCAGCACTTCCGGGCAGCAGCACAGCAGCTCCTGCACCCCATTGCTGCCACAGCCTCTTCCCCAAGGCCCCCCTGCTCTCCCCTGCCTCCCAGTGCAGCCCGGTGCCCCCGGTGTGTCTCTAACGCTGCCTTTGTCCCCAGCCCCCTGTGGCTAAACAGCTGTGGGCTCTCCTGCGGCAGAAGCGCCTGGCTGCCTCTCTGGATGCCTAGGTGAGCTGTGCTTGCAGGGACAGGGCTGGGGACAAAGCCCAGCCATGGCCCAGTAGGCTCCAGAGGTCACCTTCTGGGGTTTGTCTTTTAGCGTTGGAAGGACCAGTGTCCTTTTTCCTCTCCAGTGGCATGAAAAGATGATCATCCTTGGAGGAACCCCTGATCCCTTTGAGCCCTGGGCCATTTTCCCTGAATAATCAATCATCAAGAATCAATAAACCCTTTGAGCAAAAATTTGCTCTGTGTCTGTGGGTCTGGATTTCCTCCTTTCCAGTGGTCCAGGCAAGTCAGGCCAGGTCTGGGCTCTGCTGCCTTGACACAGTCTGTGCTTTCCCCCAGACAAATGGTGTGTTGGGAGCTGTGCAGAGTCCAGGGGGAGTGGGTTGAGTAGGTGGGTGGGTGTCCAGGTGGTGAGAAAGGCTTTGGTTCACTGTGAGTGTGGTAGGAATGGCCTGTGTTTAAAAGAAAAAAAATAAATCAAAAAAAAGTTTTCTTTTAAAACTTTTTCTCCTTGTGAGAAATGACTGTTCACTTCTCAAAATTTTGAAAAGTTTATTAAAAGTTTAACAAAAATTCAACAAGAGGACTAAATAAGAGAAAAATTACAGTACTGGGAGCCTCCCCCACTTCATGACTGGTAACCACGTGGCTGGCTCATACACACAATGGCTGCTCTCCCTTATATTTCCTTGCTGTTGCAACAGGCAGCCCCAGCTCCTCCCAAAGGCTGTCTGTTGACTCTCCCAAAGGCTGTCCATTGGTGTAAACTGCTTTCTTGGAACTGGATTGGAGGGCAGGTGTTGCTAAGCCATGCCTCTTAGGAACAATCTGCCCCTCCCCAAATGCCCGGACTACCAAGATCATACCAGGATAACAATGCTGGGCGGGGGGGACACATTGCAGTAACATAACTATACATCTGTACAACTTCTCTTAACACACTTAGCATGTTCACCCTTTAATTGGGAAAGACAACCATCTCATTACTCATCTCAAACACTGTGGCATTCACATTCTCTGGAAAAATCCCTCCGCCCAGGATTCTTCTCCTGGGAAGCTGAGAAGCCTTAGAGAAAAAGGAAAACAATTCTTATCTCATTTGCTTCTCCTGTGTTGTGCTCATGTGCAGAATGTGTTTGGAGATTGTTTACCCACAGGTGATTTGTTTGATTGGATTCTGGTGTGACTTATTTTGACTCATTGGCCAATTATGGCCAAGCTGTGTCGAGACTCTGGAAAGAGTCAGGAGTTTTCATTATTATTTTTTGAACATTTACTAAGAATCCTTTCTCTGTTCTTTAGTATAGTATAGTAGAGTAGAGTAGAGTATAGTATAGTATTCTTTACTATAAAATAGTATTATAAAGTAATAAATTAGCCTTCTGACAACATGAAGTTAAATGCATCATTCCTGTCTTCATCAGGCATCCCTGCAAATACAATATAACACTCCCAAAATTCTTGATTTACTCAAAAGAATTTAAATGCCAAAAAAAAAAATCTTCCTATGTCAAAAATTGAAATTATTTATTGGTCTTGAAATTTGGTTCCCTGGTGGGATGGGGCTGCTGGGTCTACCTGTCTATGGGGCACTGTGGGGCTCTGGGGTTTCCTGGATGAGGGGCCCTACACGGTCGCCTGTAATGCCTGGCCACAGTGGGGTAGAGCCACTGCGGTGTCCTGGGAAAGGGCGAGTGGGTCTACCTGGCTCTGGGGTCGTTCTTGGCCGCTGGGTCCATCAGCTCCAGCAGGACTTGGGTGAATTTTGGGGTGGGCCAGGTGGATCAGTTGTCCCCGGCCATCCTGAGAGCTCACCAGGGCTCAGTCGTGTTCGCTGACTCCAGTTCCAGTACTGAAGGAACCACTGAAGGCACTGCCCCAAGGAAGCCTCACAGCAGAACTGGCACAGGGCATTGCCCTGGCAGAGGGACAGAGAAAATGTCTTGGCCGTGAGCAGCACGAAAGCAGCCAGAAAGCCCCTGGTGCAGGAATTCCCCACCAAAGCAGATTGAAGGCAGGTTTGGGTTGCATTTCTGCTGTCCTGGCAGTGAAATTCTGGGCAGAGGGCACAGAGGTGTCTTCTCCACGGGGCTCCAAGGTGACACCGAGATGCTGTGAGGGAGCTGAGCCCTGCCTGAGGGCAGACTCAGCCCAGCAGGAGCCCCGGGCTGACACCGCACTGGAGTCCACAGCTGGCTCAGGGGCACCACGGTGCCATGAATGGGGAACAGCTTCCCCTGAAACAGGGAGAGCTGAACCTTGGAGCCACCTGCTTCACAGCTGGAATGGTGTCAGCATCAGGGAGCAGACTAAAGACGAGAGGGAGGCCTTTGGTGTGAGATTCTGAGGAAGCTTTATTCGTCAAAGGGAACAGGCATCAAAGAGCCTCAACCACCAGTGTGCTCAGGATTTTATACAGCACTAGAACTGCGACTGAGCATGATCACTGAGCCAATAGGAAATCAGGGAGGAAGGAGCAAAAGGAGGGGAATACATCTCAGGGACCAATGGGGATAAGGGGGTGGAGAGTGCAGGTCACATGGGCCAATGGGGTCTCATACATGAGGGGAATTCTAGAGAGGCGGAACCTGCAGGGAAGGGGTTTATGGGAGACTGACAGGGAAGGGTCCAGAACAGGGGCAGAGTTTACAGGGATGGATAGGGAAGGCACTGGAATATAAAATGGGGATTATAATGATTGAAGGGTAAAAGGGGAGGGATATAACCTGGGAATAATCTTGGGGAAGTGCAACATAGAGGGGGTGAACTGGAACAGACCATCCAAAAAACTATGAAATAAAAGGGCACTACAACAGCACTCGATAAAGAGGGATGCAGCACACGTTTTATGGTGCAAAAAGAAAGGATTAATCCTGTGCTATTTTTATAAGGTCTTTTTCTAAGCCTTTTTATAGGGTTTTTTAAGAACATCCCCTGTCTATCCCCAGTTGGTCAGCAACAAGTTGTTACCCTGTATTGATTGGTCACTCAAACCCCTGGTGTGTACGTGCAGGAAAAGTTGTTTGTGAGAGATAGTATTCATTTTTCTATCTAAGAGTGAAAAAACAGTTTATACAGGTGGCTAGTCTTTATCACAGTCCTAGAGCTCTTTTTCAAGGAAAGTAGGTTGTTTTCCACAGTCCTAGAGCTCTTTCTGAGGAAAAACAAGTTGTTTTTCACTGCTCCACAACTCTGTTCTCACTAAGAGTTGTCAGCTTTCTCATGGCTTCTGTCGGCTCAGGTCAGGATTCAGTTTTTCGGCCTTTGGCTGCTGTTTCACCACCACAGAAAACATCATTACTGTCCCAAAAAATAAAAGCAGCTGAGATGCAGCTCACTGCCTTCTAGAAAATGAAAAGAGATGGACGTGCCTGGAGGCCCACGAGAGAAATGATGGTATTGAAAATGTGAGAAGCAAAGTTTTATCCATAGAGACAGTGCCTGACCTCAAGGAAGACCTTTCCTACCAGTCAAGACTTCCTTAGTGGCCTGGGGTGACATTATGATGCTTGTATCCCCATTCATATGTTCTGTGCCTTTAAGACCGGCTCTGAAGAGTGGAAGTTTTGTTTGAGTTTCTCTTATCAGGGACACAGAGACGGGCAGGACATAGGGCTGTTTTGGCTTCTTGCTTTCAGCTTGCTGCTTTGCTTGCTCTCTTTTCTGCTCTTGCGTCTGCTCTGCTTTGGCCTCTGCTTATTAGCTAGTTTAGCTAAACAGTCCAAATTCCTTCCTGGACTGCTTCTCCTCTCCTGTTTCTGTGACCATCTCGAACCTGCTCCGGACTGGGACCTGGGAACACCGACGGTTTGCACCGTTTGGCTGCAGCAGCTGCCCCAGCGCCGGAGGGAGTGAGAACAGAGCAACCACCCCCGAAAGAGACTTTCTGATTTTGTCATCTTTCTCAGAGTGGTGTTATCTGGTATTGTTCATTTTGTGTGCTGCGGGGTGCTGTGTCTGTCAAATAAACAGGTTCTTTCCACTTCTCTCTGAGGAATTCTTCCCGAACCAGTTGGGGGGAGGGGCTGTGTGGGTTTGCTTTCTGGAGGGGCCCTCCTTTGCAGATTCTTTAACAAATTAGCCCTAAACCAGGAAACTTAGGGAACAGCCTGCTTCAACATCAATTATAAATTAATGTTATATTGCCTCTTATGAAAAGAAAACTAATGAGAGAAAATCTTGAAAATGGAAAAAAATCATTTGAGGTAATTGCTCATTGAAATATTTTTCATTAATTCCACTCCTGACAAAATTAATTCTTTAAGATAATTCTGGTAGAGGTGCAGTTCCTTTGGGTTTTGTGCACTCTGAGGAGTCCCATGGGAGATTTGGTGCCAACTCCATGAGCCTCAGTTCCTCAAAGAAGATGTCACAAATGTCCAAGAAAAGGAAGTGCGAAGCAAAGGCAGAAGACACCTTCCAGGGCCCAAGATAATGTTCTCCTCCCCACTGGATTTTTGCCCTGGTCAGATGGGACTGTCCAAGGGTGAGGGAGACTTCCTGAGCAATCCTTTGCTCTCTGGGCACTGATCAGATTGATGCCGGGAGAGGCTCCCTGGAGCAGAGGCTGGGCAGAGTTAAAGGAATAAAGCAGGGATTTATTAAAAGCCCTTCAAAGGATTCACCTTGAGCAGGACAAGAGCCCAGCCGTGGCTACACTCAAAATGGATGACTGGTCAGGAGTTTTCACACTTTTATAAGGTTTGGTCCATTTAAATATTGGGGTTAATTGTCCAGTTACAGCCTCAGGTTATGCAGTCCCATCATCCCGGTTTACTCTCCTCAATTCGCTGTTGTTTGCACTTTTTGGGCCTGAAGCTGCAACAATGTCTGGTTCTGGGGCTGGAAAAGGATTGTTTTGTCTGACTACACTGTGAAGAGAACTTGCTAACACTCTGTATGAAGTCCAGAGTTACAGACTAATGCAATACATAATCGGGAAATATGATAGCTAAAACTGAAGGCATCAGCCTGTTCAATGTTCCCTTGGTTCCATGGGGATCCACAGTGTCACAATGGCCACTTGTTCCCATGAGGTTCCCCAGTGTCACCGTGGTGTCCTTGGACCCACCTGGTCCCAAGTGACCCATGGTTCCATGAGGTTCCCCAGTGTCACCATGGTGTCCTTGGACCCACCTGGTAACAACTGACCCATGGTTCCATGAGGTTCCCCAGTGTCACCATGGTGTCCTTGGACCCACCTGGTCACAACTGACCCATGGCTCCATGAGGTTCTCTGGTGTCACCATGATCACTGTCAGAGGCTGGATGAGATCAATGTCCTGACACACCATGGGACAAGCTGTAAATCAGTCACACAGTAGGGACAGTGCTAACCCAGCCCTGATTACCCGAGTGATCAGAAATCCCACCTGGGGGAGGCCCACAAAGGCCCGGCGGCTTAAAAACATGGAGCACAAGGTCAGCCCCTGGTATGGACTCTGCCTTCTCCTGGGGTTTGTGTCTCACCTGCACTGGAACCCTAGGAACTGATAGTCATATGCATGTCTTTCTATAGAGTTTCTGTCTTTCTGTCTCTCTCTCTTTCTTCTTCTTCTGATGCTCTTTATATGGAACATTTTTAGGTACCTCAATAGCTTACGTGTTCAATGATTTCTAGGTCAAATAAGCTAGGTTAATGAAGTTACTGCTATGATGAGTGTTTTATGTATAATTGGATGTTGCATTAAATCCTCTTCCAAAGTTTCTTGGTTTTTTGTACTTTCCCAGTAAAATTTTGTGTCATTTTGACCTCTTGAGAATATCTGGCTGATGTTTATCCTGTGCACCAAACTCAAGTAAAGGAGCCTTTGGTCATCTCCAGCATTTCAGTGTTTTGGGCTGTTACACCCCACAGGCTCACAATGGCCTCTTGTTTCCACACTGGCCCCTTGGTTCCATGTTACATGGCTTTGCATGGGTCTTCAGGGGTGAAGAGATAGCCGAGAATCTTGCTTCATGATCAGAAGGCTGGATTTATTAATTTATGATATATATTACATTATGACTATACTAATAGGAATAGAGAGGAAAGTTCAGAAGCTGATAAGCTAAGAATAGAAAAGGAATCAATAACAACAGAGCTCAGCTTGTCTTTGATTGGCCCTTAATTGTACACAAGCAACATGGACCAATCACAAGTGCACCTGTTACATTCGAGAGCAGCAGATAACAATTGTTTACATTCTCTTTCTGGGGCCTCAGCTTCCCAGAAGGGGAAAAATCCTAAAGAAAGGATTTTTATGAAACATATCGGTGACAGTTCCATGGGGCCCAACAGTGCCACAATGATCCCCTTAGTTCCACAACTTCCCACAGTGTTGTAGAGAATACATTGTTAAAGGAGTAAAGTTCCAATGATAGTTCTAGATTGTTTGTTTAATGTTTTATAGTTATGTAAAATTCACTAATAATTGTTTGTCAAAGGTTTTATAATTATGTAAATCCCCTTACCATTGGGTATTGCCCCTGCTGCTCCCACTCTCATCTTAAATGGCGAACCAACCGAGACCATAAAGAAGATGATTACATCAACTAATAAGCAAATATGAAACTCCCATAAGACTTAGCAGAAAAGGATTACATAACAAAAACCCCTAGAACAACGAACCACCATGCAAATAAAGAATCAAAATAACGCCTCTAAACAGAGAGAACATCAGACAATATCAAAGGCCCTGGTCAGAAATTCTTCCTTTCATCACCCTAACCAGAGTGGGCCAAGAGCAGTAAAAGATTATGAACCTGAAACCAACAGGCATCTACTCAGACACTCTCATGAGGAAAGAAGACCCAGCTCTGCTGGACGGTGGAGCTGACCTCCTCCTCCTCCTCACCATCTCGGGAGGAGCGGTGGTGTGCACACACCCCCATGGGTCCCCTACCTAGACTGTTTCTGGTAAAGCTGAAATCACTAAAGAGCTGGTCACGTGTCATTCATAACAGTCTTGGGGACTGGTCTGGGACAGGCCACACCAAAGAGGACTGAGGGCCTCCGGGATATCTGGCCCTATCTGGAGCGGTGGGCAGCAGCCTAGGACCAAAGAGTGTGGAGGATCATTGGTGAGTAAAGGTGGTGGCAGGAGTAGGAGGCAAGCGAAAGAAGTGTGTGTGAGATGGGGCCTGGCAGCCCGGAGCCCCGAAGCAGCTGTGGGCCTCTGAGTACCGCAGTTCCAGACTCCTGCGAGGGGACCGGCCAAAAACGGAGGGAAGCAAGAGAAGCCTGAGTGAGTGAGACGCCTCCCAGGGGAATAAAGTGGGCCCCCCCTCCGGGTGTGCAGAGGAATAGAAATGTGAGTGGCACACAAGGGGTCGTGTCATGGTTTGACCCTGGCACAATGCCAGTGCCCCCATGAGAATACCCTCTCCCTAGTGTCTGCTGTGAGATGTGACCAGGAATAAGAAAAGCAGGCTCCTGGTTAGAAATAAAGAAAACTTTATTAACTAAACTACAAGAAAAGAAGAAAAAAAACATAAGGAAAATGAAAACCTTACAAAAGCATTTTCCTCCTCCCCCCTATCAAATTTCCCAATGCAATACATTCCCCCAAATCACCAACTCTCAGTCCAGCACCACCCTTTAGAATACTCAGTCTTCAGTTCATGAAGAGGAGAGGAGTCCTTCTTGCACCCTAGGCTTCCCCTGGAAACACGTTGAAACCTTGTGTGCTTCCATGTCACTCAGCACCACCCGGAAAATCCTTTTGCCATCGTGACATCTTCCTTCCACCGCCAGTGCTCTCACCACTGTGCATCGACCAGAGCTGCTTCTAGGGTTGTCTTTCAAGGATGCCTTGTCTCACTCCAAAAAAGGCACAGTCTCTCCTTCGGGACATCTGTCCTCCCCCAATTTTTTCACCCCCTAGGGCCAAGGGGTACCCACACTGAACCCTCCTGGTTCTGAGGCACTGCCTCCCCCTAAGTGCAGTCTCTGTGTCACAGGAAAAAAAATGGTTCCGTCTATGGCCATGCAAGAAAAGTCCAGCCAAAAGGCTACTCCGTCATCTCTCCCCCCACTCAAGAGTCTTCTGCACTTCCCTAGTGGCCCATTCCCTCTTATCTCATCTCTTATCTCTTTTCTCATTCAGCTCCAGGAGGATCAGCATTTGCAAGGTTTCTGTCATGCAGGAAAAGGGTTAAAAATTTCAGTCTCTGCCTGTCCCAGAGCTCTGGAACTCCCATGCTGCCCTGCTGGGCACCTTCTCGCCACACTCCCCACCTTCTCCTCCTGGGCCGGCTGCTATTACATTCCGTTGCTGGCTCTCCATTCTCTCTTCTGGTGAGGGGCAGGGGGGTGGCTGCTCGATGTCTCTTGGTGCTCCTCCATCCTTCCATCCTCAAGGGCCTCTTCACTTCCCATCTCTGTCCAGACCCAGGGCTGCCCCTTCCCCGCCCAGCAGCAGCAGCTGAATGGGGGAGGGAGATCCAACCTTTTTCCCTCAAAGTCCCAAGAGAGCTTCTCAGGGGCGCAGCTCTGGTTTTTAAACCCTGTGTGTTCTCACAGGTGAGTCCGAACCTCACTGGCTACATCAGGTGCCAATATTAAAATCTGAGCACCCATTTGACTACAGCATCCCAGAATTCCCATTTCCCGGTCAAACCAGCACAGGTCGGCTTTCCCCTTTAAGGCTTGGCAGGTGCCCTCAGGGCGTGCTGAGGGTGGCAGACGAATTGGTGAGTTGGCATGCAAACCCCGAATGGAGCTCTGGGTGCAAGGAGGATCGGGGCAGTGTGAGTCACACACAGTCCCTGCAGTGGGGGGACACGGGTCCCTACCAGGGTTTAGGGTGCCCCAAGTACAGCAGCAGCACTGAGTAGAGCCAAGAGGGCCTCAGTGCCCAGGGTGGGACAGCAGTGCTGGGGGTTCAATGTGCCACGGTTCAGGTAGAAACCGTAAACCCACTGGAGACACCTGGGGGGATTGGGGTCACAGGGCAGGGCAGGGCTGGGCTGGGCTGGGCTGGGCTGACAGGGCAGGGCAAGGCTGGACCTACCCCTTCTTCCCCCACACACAAAATGTTTAGAGCCAACAATCTCCTCCAGTGTGTCACAACAGGCAGTGTTGGAGGTGAAATCTCAATTGTGGCCATGGGCACCTGGCTGAGAAGGACAGTTCTTTTCCATAGGAAGGAAAGCACAGAGCCCCAAGGTTTGGAAGGCAGGTGAGAGCCTCAGTAGGCCAAGGCCAGCTAGACTTGTCAGTAATGGCAGATTTTGTATTTAGGGAATTTTGGAGGTGGAAATCCAAATTTGGCCATGGGCACCTGGAGAAGCAGGACAGTTCTTTCCCATGGGAAAGAGAACATGGAGCCTTCTGCAGTGTTTTGGGGACAGATGAGAGGTGACCATTGTGAAAGTACGGCCAGCCAGACTTGTCCTGGCAATATTCCTATCGGAAGAATCCCTGGTTATCAGGAACTTTGGAGGTGAAATCCCAATTCTGGCCATGGGTGCCTGGAGCAGAAGGACAGTTCTTTTCCATTGGAAAGGAAAGCAGCAGTGTTTCAGCAGCAGATGAGAAGTCACCCTCAACATGCAAAGGTCACTTGTACCAGTCAGGCAGTCCATGGGAGGCCAAACCAGCCAGACCTCTTCTGTGTTCCCTTAGTTTTATGGGGCTCCATAGTGTCACAGTGGTGCCTTGGATCCATGGGGCCCCACAGTGACATAATGGTGACTTGATTCCATGGGTTCCAGCAGTGTCACACTGGCCCCTAAGTTCAATGGGGTCCCACAATGTCACAGTGGCCCCTAGGTGTCATAAGGCCCTGCAGTATCACAATGATCCCAAGGATTCCATGAGCCCTTGCAGTGTCACAATGGTCTCCGTAGTTCCCCAGGCCCCACAATGTGACATGACTCCTCTGTTCCATGAGCCCTGCAATGTCGCAATGGACCTTTGGACCCTGGGGCTTTGCTGTGTCACAATGGTCTCCTCTGGCTCCACAGTGTCACAATGGACCATTGATGACAGGAGGCCACTCTGTGTCACCCTAGAGTTTTGGTTCCATGCAGCCCTGCAGTGTCACAATGGTCTCCTTCGGTTGCCCAGTGTCACGATGGACCATAGATGGCATCAGGCCCTGCAGTGTCACAATGGACCTTTGGTTCCATGCAGCCCTGCAGTGCCACAAAGGCCTCTTGGTTTCATGAGGCCCCACAATGTCACAGTGGTCCTCCCAGGGTCACAATGGTCTCACTGGTTCCATGAGGCCTCACAGTGTCACAATGCTTTGCTTATTCCATGGGTCTCCATGTTTCCATGAGTCCCCTGAGTGTCACAGTGGTCTCTGTGATTTCATGCCCCTCACTGTCACAATGGCCCCTTGGTTCCATGAGGCTATAGAATGTCTTAATTGTCTTTGCATGGTTCCATGAGGCCTTGCAATATAACAATGGACCTTTGGTTCCATGGAGTCTTGCAGTGTCACATTGGCCCCTTGGTTCCATGACACCCCAAAGTGTCAGAATGATCTCCATGGTTCCATGAGGCCTCACGGTGTCACAATGGCCCCTTGGTTTGATGGGGCCTTTTAGTGTCACAATGACCCCTACATTCCATTGAGCCACCCAGTGTCAGTACAGTCCTCTTGGTTCCATGAGGCCCAGCAATGTCACCATGGTCTCCATGATTCCATGAGGCCCCACAGTGTCACACCGGTCCCTTGGTGTCACACAGCCCCACAGTGTCACAGTGGTCCCTTGGTTCCATGGCCCTGTGCTGCTGCATTCCCCCCTGCCCTTTTCAGGCCGCCCTGCCAGCTGAGAAATGCTCCTTGGGCCTCGGCGTTGGCCAACAGCCCCTGGGCTCAGCTCCTCTTCAGCTCATCACAAACACTGTCTGCTCCAGGCATTGCTGCTGCCCAACCAGCTCCTGGTTCCTTTAGCAGCAGCCCTGGGAACTGTTTTTGTTCCCTCAGTGGCACAAGATCCCTGTTCTCACCCTGCCAAAGAAAGCTGTTGGTGCCAAGTGCGGCCAGGATGAACCATTGCTGGGACTGAAGCCCCTCTCTTGGGGCCCTGCAAACAGCGCTGCAAAAGGAGCTCTTGAAGCTCTTCTGGGCCAGCGACTCCCTCTGAGTGGGGCCTCTCCAAGCCCGGAACTCTCCCGTTTGCTGCACTCGGGGATCCTGAACAATGACAGAGCGTGGGCCAATCCCCCCACTCCTCCAGGCTCAACCAGTTTTGTGGAGAAAAGAAGAAACCTCACAACTTTATAAAAGTTGTAAAACTCGGTATGTTTATTACGGCACCAGACACATGCGGAGAAAACTCTCCTCAAAAGGCATGCGTACCTCTGAGAACTTCAGATCTCCTTTTATCCCCCTCTCAAATACATATGCATACAGTTTCACAATAGGTTCATACATATTCATTTTTATGGGTTTCATGTGACTTTTACCACTAGTTCCTTTTTATCAGAAAGAATTCCGAGGTCAGGCTGACTTGCCCTTACAGCAGTCTCTCTATCATCTTCTGTCTCCTCCCCTTTATCTCTGTCTTTCGCTGAAGTAACTTCACTGAGCTGAGGCCTTGCAGTCTGGCTAAATAACTACGATTTCTAACCACAGACTCAACACAAAAATGTACATTTCACCTAAATTAAAATGGATTTCTATCCTGGAAAATTTTTGCTTTGCTTCAAACCCTTTGCCCTTTGCTGGGGAGATGCCAAAGCATCAGCAGTGAACATTGCCTGCCCTCAGGGGAATTGCTCACAGGTGCCTTGCACTTGATAGTGGAACCCTGGAAAAAGTTAAGGATAGAATGTAAAATGTTAAGCTTTGTGTTTTCCTAGATCAACTGCACCTGCGTAAGCAGTATGATAAATTATATAATTGTTAGATTGTTTAGTAATTAAATATAATTATTATATAACCATAAGAAGAATAATGAGAAACTATGTTTGAAATTCAGAGGGGGGCTAAATCTATGTATACAATAGAACGATATAAGTTTAATAATTAACATGAAAGTTATATAACGATAGAGTATAAAAACATCATCATTTCAGATGTATGGTCGGAGTCAGGTTTGGGTTGAATATACCCCTGGCACCCAGAGCTCTTAATAAAAAGCACCGCATATAATCGTTCCATGATTATGTGGTTTTGAACGCTAACATTTTGGCGACCCAGATGGGCCCTTGTGAGTGCTGCTGAGCGAATTCGCGACTCGATCATGCTCCAGCTGGCACCGAGGGATTCTCGGGGAGCCCATCAGCTGCAACCGCTCCCGCCGCTCACAACGTCCCCAGGAGAAAGGTAAGGGACTTTTTTTTTTTACTTTGGTTGTGTTTTGGATGCCTGCCAAATAAGACACAGTGAAAGCTATGCTTGGTTGGGCTAAAGGAATTCCTGGTGGTACAAGCCTAGGTGCCATTCCGTAAGACAATCGCGAAAGTGTTGCGGGTTCGGCAGTTTGTGGTGTATTTGAAATGGAGAAACTTAAAGGGCTTTTGGGCAGTAGCACCCCTATCCCACAAACTTCTCCTTTCGGGTGCTTATTAGCACATTGGAAACAGGGTAATTTTGGGGAAGAACTACGTAAAACTAAATTGATTGATTATTGTAATTCATGGTGGCCAGAATATGCCTTGGAGAACGGTGAAAAATGGCCAAAATACGGTACTCTGCAATATAACACTATTTTGCAGTTAATGTAGTTTTGTAAACAAGAAGGAAAATGGGATTAAGTACCATATGTTGATCTGTTTTTCTATTTACGGGGAAAGCCAGAATGGCAGGATGAATGTGGATTCTTAGTGATTAAAACATCTGCAAAGTGTGGGGTTTGTGAGGAACGTTGTTTAGAGCACTTGGCGTTAAAAGAAAGCCTGAGCAGGGAAAATTATACAGATATTGATTTACAAGTAGCTCCAATAGGAACAAGAGAACCTAACCCTATCCCACCTATTTCACCTCTGTCCCTATCCCACTGCCTGCTCCTAACCCACCTAGTCCTGAACCTGTCTTGTCTACTACACCTTTCCCTCTTTATCCTCCTCTCCCATCATCACCTGATCCCTCTTCCTCAGAAGATGAGCAAAACTTAACTGTGATAGAAAGGGGAAAGAGGTATGCAAGTGAAAAAGATAGCAACGGTAATGAATCAGTGACCCCAATAGCCCACAGAACCCGAAGTCGGTCAAAGCTTGCCCCAATTGTGAATAGAAAAGGCATAAGCAAACAAAAACGGACTGTGATTGCCCCCTTGCAGCAAGGTGTAGGAGTGGAAGGGCCAATATTTGTAAAAGTGCCTTTTTCCCCAGCAGACTTAGTTATTTGGAAACAGTCAGCCAGAACTTATAGAGAAAATCCTGATAAAATGGCACGAGTAGTAAAAATGGTTATAAAACCTCAAAATCCTGACTGGGATGACATAAAAGTAATATTAAATACTCTGATGTATTCTACTGAAAAAAAAATGGTACTTAAGGCCACCAAAGAGAGGGCAAGGGAGGATATTAGAAATGGACTAGTAACAGGGAATTCAGATGCAAATTTCCCAGTTGAGGATCCAAATTGGGACCCTAATTTATTTTGCGATATGAGGAAATTACGGAAATATCAAGAGTGGATCCAAATAGGAGTTCAGAATGCTGTGCCCAAAACTATAAATTGGTCCAAACTATATGAGGTTCGACAGGAAAAGAAGGAATCTCCCACTGCGTTTTTGGAGAGGCTTAAGGAGGTAGCAAGGAAATATACAGATCTTCAAATGGACACAGAACAAGCAAAGGTTCAGCTCGCTCTCATATTCTTGGGCCAATCACAGGATGATATTTGTAGAAAATTGCAAAAATTAGAAGGGGAAGAATTAAGGAATTTGGATAAGCTACTTGAGGTAGCCTGAAAGGTATATAACAATCACGAAAGAGAAGTTAGTAAAAAGGAGCAGCAGAATCTTTTGGCAGTAATACAAGGGAAAGGGAACCCAAATTTCAGGGGACGTAACAGGAATGGTCAGGGTAGGGGACCAGTTACCCAGGGGTTAAGCCTGAATCAACATGCATATTGCAAGGGGGTGGGACACTGGAAGCGAGATTGTCCAGAATTGTTTCACCAGGACAATCAGTCCCAGCAGGGAAACGCTGCCAAAGCCATGGTGTTAGGAGAATGTAAGTAGCTGAACCTGTGGAACAGGTTCAAGAACTCACCACAAATATACAATAGAATTTAATCCACCAATATTTCCAGTAAAGAAACCAAATAGGTGAATATAGGTTAGTGCAGGATTTGAGAGCAATAAATAAAAAGGACATTTATCCAGTGGTAACAAATTCTCACACATTGCTAACATCCGTAAAGGGGATATATAAGTACTGTAATTGCTTTAAAAGATGCGTTTCTTTGCATACCCTTTGACAAAGAAAGTAGGAAACTGTTTGCCTTTGAGTGGAAAAACCCAGGGAACGGAAGAACGACCCAGCTCACCTGGACACGACAAGCACTCACCGACCCTATTTGGAAACTAACTGGCAAAGGAACTGGAGATTTGGACCGAAAATGGGCAAGTACCAAGAGACCAATACTCACTGTTGCAGGATGTTGATGTTATACTAATAGCTACAGAAGAAAAAGCAACCTGTATAAAGGTAACCACTGAGATTTAAATTTCTCAAGGGCAACGAAAATTAGGTACTAACCGTATCCAAGCTATTTGTGCTATTCCAGAGTCCCAGAATTTACATGAGCTGCGAGTCTTCCTCGGGATGGCAGGATGGTGTCACTTGTGGATCATGGACTATGGACTGATTGCGGAACTCACGTATGAAGCTCAGAAGATGCAGCCATTCGCCTGGGGCAAGCCACAGAAAGAAGCCTTCCTAAAATTAAAGGAAGCAGTGACAACTGCTCCAGCATTAGGGTGGTACACAGCTTGCAAGGGTTTTCAGGGTGAAGAGAGAGACGAGAATGTTGACCTCATGTTCAGAAGGCTTGATTTATTATTTCATTATATATATTACATTATGACTATACTACAAAGAATAGAGAGAAAGTTCTCAGAAAGCTAGCTAAGCTAAGAATAGAAAAGGAATGAATAACAAAGTTCTGTGTCCAGGCAGAAAGCAAGAAGAGCTGTGCCGTGAGTGGTCAGTAAATCCAAACATCCACAGGAGACCAATCACGGACCCACCTGTTACATTCCACAGCAGCAGATAACCATTGTTTACATTTGTTGCTAAGGCCACAGCTTCTCAGAAGGGAGAAAAAATCCTAAAGAAAGGATTTTTATGAAAAGATGTCTGTGACATATCACCTTTTAAATTCTATTAAATGAAAAAGAAAAATGTTTGTAATTTTCTCTGCTGTGCACATGCAGAGGAAAGAGCAAACACTTGACAGGTTATCTGTTGCCAATCCAAATCTCAATCAAGTGCTGGTGTGGAATGAACAGGGAAATTCTTCACCTGTAGAACACACAATTCTATCAAATTACTAAAACAATCTTACAATACAAGAAAACGCAAAAACAATGCAAAGAAAGTTCAAGTCCAAACAGCTGAGTTTCAGGAAAAAGTCCATGGACTGAAGATGTTCCTCTTTGACATATCTGAAAGTCTCTTTTTGGTCCTGAAACAGGTTTGCTGCAGAAAAGTCCATCAATAGTTACCAAAAGTCCATCACTAATTATCAAAAGTCCACTGACAGTCACAAAATAATTTCAAACAATTTGAGACAACTTCTGGAATGTCTTGCCTCTGCCCTTTATTTATTGAACAACTTGGCTGGAGCTAATTTTTGGCCCTTCAATGCTTCAGAGCTGCTGCCAGCTATTCAACTCCTTTAATTTTTTTTTTTTTTTTTTTTTTTTTTTTTTTTTTTTGTGATCGAAAAGAGCAGCAGCAGCAGACCAGCCAGAGAAAGGCCCTGGGGGGCCCTGGCCCATACGGACGGACCAGAAACCCCAGATCTAGCACACAAAAAGGCGGGCCAGGACCGGTAGGGGAAAGCAAAACCCCCAAAGCCATGAGGAGGCCAGGAGGTGGCCCCGAACCAGGGACCTGAGCCCAACAGCCCAAGCCCAATCCACAAGGCAGGCTCTGACTTGCCACAGGCCTGCACTCTGCTGCCAGTACAATGGCAGAACGGGTGGTGAGATGCTTCTTTTCCCCTAAATCACCAAGACATACCAGCAGCAGAGGTATAGAAGCAGCCCCAAGTGCCCTCATCTGGGGTCTAGGAATGTTTGTTCCCCAAAGCAAGCAAGCCATGATCACTTCCCACTGTGCCCTCTGCCTCTGCAATGCAAATGCAACAGGTGTGTCTCCCGTCTACCTCATGGCACCACCCCCTCTGGGCTGGGGACCAAAGGCAGAACTTTCGGGACCCACCTGCCCCTCGCCGCTAGGGCACAAGAGGGGCGGCAGAGATGGCAACCTCCAAGGGGCAGCAACTGACCAACCACCCCCCAACCAGCCGAGAATGCTGATTTTGAACGCAGGCAGACGGGCTGCACCCACAGCCAGCTGGCAAGCAACCCCTCCTCCCCGGAAGGAGACACTGATGCCCTCTTCCCCTGTCCCAGCTCACCCCACAAGGGCAGCCCCGGGACAACCCAAAAAACTCGGTGGGGAAGCCGCGCTGGATGCAGGAGCCGACGCAGACTGCTCCAAGGGTCCCATGGAGCAGTCTTCAGCATCTTCCCAAACAGGCACTGGCTCAGCTTGAGGCGACGGGGATGCGCAGAAACACACCGCTGATGTGTCGCTGGGCTCTGAGAGCAGCAGCAGGCACGGCATGTGGTCGGCAGCGTCTTCTGCTGCTGGCTCTGGGGTCAGCTGCAGAGATGCAGTTGCAGAAGCCAGTGGGGTGTGCACAGGAGGCAGCAGGGCTGGCACGGGCAGCGGCGGAACAGCTGGGAGGGGCAGTGGCGGAGGATCGCTGTTGCTTAGCAACATCAGCACAGCCACAGGGCGCGGTGTTTCTGAGCTCTCAGGCGCAGGCAGGGAAGCCAGCGGAGGCACAGGCGGGAGCGCCCGGGGAGGCGGCCGCAGGGAGGGTCTGGGAGGCGCTCGTGGCGCTGGCTGGGGTGGTGCTCGTGGCGCTGGCCGGGGCGGGGCCTGCAGGGCTGCCAGGGGCGGTGCTTGCGGCACTGGCTGGGGCAGCGCCGCCCATTCTTCACCTCCCGGAGAGAGAGAAGGCAGGGTGAAAGACTGCTCCAACTGAGCATGCTCCAAAGACGCAGTAAAAAAAACTTCTTCGGCTCCCGGCAAAATTTTATCCCCCTGGCAGGGTGGCAGGGGGGCTGGAAAGCAGCAAATCATCCCCCAAAGGGTCTTCTCATGCTGGAGACGAGGGAAATGGAGCTTGTCCCTTGCAGTTAGCAATCCAGGGAAAAACAGCTGCTCTCCGTTTCAAAATAGAAAAGAGTACACAGAAGACTGGGTAAATGCGGGGGCGTCCCACACCACGATCCCAAACGAATTGGAAAATGGAGTCCATGCATTCCCATACGAACACATCAAAGGCATAGAGCACATTCGTAAAGAACCCAAAAAGCTTTGCCCATCAAAAAAACTCATAGAAATCTGTCTCCAACAGAATTCCGTCCTCTTCACCCCATTTTTGCCAGAGGGCAATAAGGTTCTCCTCTGAAGGAGAGAAAAGAACCTCATCCTCTGTGGGGGAAGTCCTCCATATCAGCAGCCACAAACTACAAATGGTTGCATCTTCAGGAAGGGAAAAGCCAACAGTACCTTTTGAAAGAGTCCAGCATGCTCTGGCCAGCTGCATGGTGCTGCTGGCCAGCCAAATATCTTCCTGGAAGCTTTTCAGAAGGTTCTCTATGTGGTCAGCCTTGGCTGTGAACTCTGTCCAAATCAGGATCTTAATTTCTTCAGCTCCTGGCTAGAATCCACTTCTGTGGTCACTTGTGAAGCAACCATCAATGCCACACATTCGGGGTTTACCCAGTGCAGCAATTTGCTCCTCTGGGGTCTCACCAGTTGATGGTTTTTGTCCTGCTCAGTCAGGGTTCACCAATTGTTACAGGGCTTGCAAGGGTCTTCAGGGTAAAGAGAGAGACGAGAATCTTGACCTCATGTTCAGAAGGCTTGATTTATTAGGTTATGATATATATTACATTATTACTATGCTAAAGGGAATAGAAGGAAAGTTCTCAGAAGCTAGCTAAGCTAAGAATAGAAAAGGAATGAATAAACAAAGGAGCTCTCTCTGATTCTGTCCCAGAGAGAGCTCGGTCTTTGATTGGCCCTTAATTGTATACATCCAACATGGGCCAATCACAGGTGCACCTGTTGCATTTCACAGCAGCAGATAGCCATTGTTTACATTTTTTTTTCTGGGGCCTGAGCTTCCCAGAAGGAAAAATCCTAAAGAAAGGATTTTTATGAGAAGATGTCTGACAGCATTTCTCACTCTTGGGTACCCCAGACCCTGAAACGGGGACCCTGCACAGGCGGCACCCCTGGAGCCCCTCTGACCCCACCTGGGGAAGAAACCTCTGGCATTGCCAGGAGCCCCAGCAGCCCAGAGAGAGGGGACACCAATACACACTGGGGCTGCAGGAGCCCAGACAGGAGGGAGCATCTGAACCCCAAAGTGGAGAGACCAGATAGGGAACTCCGTGGTGGGTGTTTTCTTGCTGAATCTTGGTAGTTTGGGGTTTTTTGCTGAATCTTGGTGATTTGGGTTTTTGTGAGGGTGGCTGAATCCTGGTGGTCTGGAGGCTTTTATGAACATCAGACATCTGGTGACTTCTAGAAATGGAGTCAGGCAGGAGAAACAGCCTGTCCCCAAAATCCCACTCTTGGCATCCCTCATCCCTCTCCGCAGTCCTCCCTCTAACATCCCTAAGCTTCTGGGAAGAGCCTAAAGGGATGGAAGTGCCTAAAACGCTGCTGGAGTGCCTGAGCTGCTCTCACCTGTGGATGTTCCTGTTCACAAACCTCTCCTCGTCAGTGCCACAGGGGGTTGGGAAGGAGTTTAGGGGATCCTGAGAGGATTGGAAGGGGTTTTGGTGGCTCTTGGCTACATTTGTGGTGCTGGGAGGGGTTAAGGCAGCTTTGGAGGGGTCTGTGGGAGAGTTTTGGGAGTTGTGGAAGATCGGTGTGGCTTGGAGAGAACTTGGGTGGGTCTAGGGAGAGGTGGGAAAGAGTTTTGATGGATCTTGGGGCCATTTCTATTGCACAGAGTGGTTCGGGGTGTGGGGGACAGCAGGGATCTGGGAGCTGGTTTGATGGAGCTGGAGTGGCTTTGGGGCTGGGAGGGGGTTTTAGGGCAGCCGTGATGCCCCAGACCCCCAGAGCTGCCCCCAGACCCTGCGCACAAGGTGCTACTGGGGGACAGGGGCTCCATGGAGGGGTTTGTGTTCCTGGCACTGTGGGAGTGAGGGGGGATACCCCGGGGCCGTGTGTGACCCCCCTTGTCCTCCCCTCAGGGCTCCTGCCCCAGCTCTGCTGCCCCAGAGGGAATTTGGGGAGGGGGCAGAGGGGATGAGCAGCCCCTGCTGGGGGATGGCCCGAGCCCAGCCCCTTTGTTCAGCAGTGAGCTGGGCTGGGGCTGCAGGAGGAAGAGGCCAATGGGAAGCAGATCCTGCAGCTGGGACAGTGCTTGGGGTCAGGGCAAGGTCCTGCCCTGCACACCTGGCTCAGGTGTGACCGTGCCCCAGCAAGGGAGCGGGACATTCCCATCCCCACGGATCAGGGCTGGGAGCAGCACTTGGAGCACAGACATGGAAATACTGGGAGCGACTGGAAGCTCACTGACAGGGTGAATTATCCCCCCTGCCCTTTTCAGGCCACCTTGCCAGCTGAGAAATGCTCCTTGGGCCTTGGCCTTGGCCAACAGCCCCTGGGCTCAACTCCTCTTCAGCTCATCACAAACACTGTCTGCTCCAGGCACTGCTGCTGCCCAACCAGCTCCTGGTTCCTTTAGCAACAGCCCTGGGAACTGTTTTTGTTCCCTCAGTGGCACAAGATCCCTGTTCTCACCCTGCCAAAGAAAGCTGTTGGTGCCAAGTGCGGCCAGGATGAACCATTGCTGGGACTGAAGCCCCTCTCTTGGGGCCCTGCTCCAAAAGGAGCCCTTGGAGCTCTCCTGGGCCAGCGACTCCCTCTGAGTAGGGCCTCTCCCAGCTGGGAACTCCCCTGTTTGCTGCACTCGGGGATCCTGAACAACCACAGAGCCTGGGCCAATCCCCCCACTCCTCCAGGCTCAGCCCTTTGCCCTTTGCTGGGGAGATGCCAAAGGATCCACAGTGAGCATTGCCTGCCCTCAGGGGAATTTCTCACAGGTGCCTTGCACTGACTCTTTGTGTCTGTGTGCACACAGGAGTGCCTGTGTTGGGGAAATGTGGAAGAAATGCTGCTCTCTAAGGGGTTTGACTGCCTTGGATAGCTGAGTTAGTCAGTGCTATAAGTGAGGTTAAGTCATAAGGTGCAAGCTAAGTTAAATGTTCTGAAGAGTTTTTCTTTTGTTAAGTTGTTAAATTTAATATAAATTATAAACTAAATTGAATAATTTTTAGTGTTATTCCACTATTACATCATTAAGCTATTGATTATAAGTTCGGTTAAATAGTGTTAAGTGCTGTTCTTTTGCTAAATGCTGAAGTCTAAAGTATCAGTTAAGTCCTGTTAAGCTTTTAGGCCATATTCCTTTTATCCTTGCCCTCACTGTCCTTTTGGCACACACACACACAGGGACAGTTCTCTGTGCATTTCTGGTTTGATTGCCTGGATTTGGTTTGGTTTTGTTGTTGCTTTGTTTCCTTGGTGTGTCTGAAGCGTCCAGTCAGGAGCAGAGTGACTCTTGCCAAGGAACTCTGTGCTGCTGTCCCTTAATATTAAATGTGATTTTTGCTGCTCCCTTGCTGGGGATTTTTTTCAGCACTCTCAATGCCTTGTTGGTAGCAGGGTGAAGGAGCCCTGGCTCAGGCTCTGGCCCTAGGGGACACAGGGACCCTGCCAGGGGGGTCCCTGTCCCCCTGTGCCACCCCCAGGGCCCAGCCCCCCGTCTCCGTGTCAGGCTCTGGGGTCGATCTCATGGAACATCCTCTGGGGGAGGCTGTGGAGCCGGGGGCGGGGGGACCCGGGGGAACAGGGGACCCCGGTGTGCATGAGCAGGGTTGGACTGCTCTGGGGGGAGCTGTGAGGGGGGCTGGGGCAGAGTGACCTCCCCAGGGACCTCACACAGCCCCTGTGATGTCACACAGCCCCTGTGATGTCACATTATCCCTGTGATGTCACATTTTCCCTGTGATATCACAAAGGCATCTGTGATGTCATACAACCCCTGTGATGTCACACAGTCCCTGTGAGGTCACACTGCCTCCTATGATGTCACAGATCCAACTCTGGGATGTAACCCTGGAATGTCATGCAGCTGAATGTGATGTCACAAAGCCGTCCTGTGATGTCACTGTCCTGTGATGTCACAGCCTGCTCTATGATGTTACACAGCCAATTGGTGATGTCACAACCCACTCTCTGAAGTCACAGAGTCACCCTCTATGATGGCAGGATCTGCTCAATGGCCAAACACCCTACCCTATGATGTCACAGACAGCTCTGTGACATCACAACCCCTCTCAGAATCCCCTCTATGATGCTGTAGCTGCTCAGTGACCTCACACAAAAAACTCTGTGATGTCAGAACCCAATCTGTGACCTCACACAGCCCACTCTGTGCTGTCACACAGCCCCTTGCTGACATCCCAGCTGCTCTGTGCCTCTATGACACAGCCACAGAGGTGCTGCTGTGACACAGCCCCCTCTGGGCCATCCCACAGCCCCTGCCAGTGCTGAGCCCCTGTGAGCTCTGTCTGTGCCCTGCTGGTGTCCCTGAGGGGCCCTGGCAGTGTCCCAGCCCTGCTGGGCTGTGCACAGGAGCTGCCCCTGGCCAGAGCTGTCTTTCTGCAGCGCTGCCCTTGCCAGGAGCTGCCTCTGGGCCTGGAGCCCAGCCCAGCTCAGCAGCACAGACACAGCACAAAGACCTTAATGACCCTCTGGGGCTTTGGTGCTCTTTGCATCAGACCCAGTCCCTCAGAGTGTGCTCAAAAAATTCCTCAAGAACTCAATGTAAGATGGAAACACAGAAGTTTCTTGTACTTTCAGTAAATCCCTTCGAGGCAAAAGACTGAGAAAGTGTCCCCAGGTTCCAGGTAGAGTAGAACACTGGAGGCAGTGATGAGAGGCAGGGACAAGCGAGGGAAAGATGTCTCTGGTGCTGAGCAAACCTGCGCCTCTGTCCCTGCAGGCTGTCGGCATCCCCCGGCTGCCCCACCTGGCTGGGCCCTTCCTTTGCTGACAGCTCTGCCTCCTGCCTGCCTCTGCCTGCCCACACAGAGCCTTGGGCTGCTCCAGGCTCCTGCTGGGGGACGTGCTGCACCACAGCCCTGCCCTGGCAGGGAAATTCCTTTCTCCTCATGTCCAGTCTGGACCTCCCCAGCTGCCCTTGCTGCCATTATTTCCTTCTCATGCTTATATCCTCTATGAAGAAAAGCTCCAGCCTCTCTGAAACCACCCATCCATCCCTCCCAGACTATTCCTCTTCTGTCCTCAGTCTCCACACCACTGAGCCCACAGTCCACAGTCTCTAGCTGCTGGTGATGGGATGAGGCCTCCAAACCCCATCTTGGAAGATTTTTGGAAATAAGGTCTGTGAAAATGGAAAAATTGTGGTCAAAGTTATTTTCTCCCAAATCTTGCCATGATACAAAAGGGTCAATATGTTTAAACTGAATAAGAGTGGATTTACATTTGTTAGAATGAGGAAATATTTTACAGTTATGATAGTAGCACGAAAATGCAGTTGTTTTTCTAGAGAATTGGATGCCCTATCCCAGGAATTGTCCAAGAGCAGGAGCTTTGTGCAGCCTGACCCAGTGAAACTCTCATCCCCAATGAGAGAATTCCTGTAGTATGGGTTCTTTGATGTGCTGGGTGCCCTCACAAGGCTTCTGGCCAGAATGTCTGCTGAGGGCAGCCAGGCTGCTGCAGGGGCAGTGGCCTCACAGCCATCACCATGGCAGCCCTGTCCCCTGGGCCTGGCTATCCCCTTTCCTCTGCCCCTGCCTAGGCTCTGCTGGCATGAAGAGTTTTGTCATTAATATCTTGTCCCTGAGGTGCTGGGGCCAATGGCTTCCCAGTCAGGCTCCTGGGGCAGAAGTGGCTTTTCAAGCCCAGCCTGGAATGAGCCCTGAGGCAGCAGCTCTGCAGTGGTGGCCACCAGGCCAGGCTGCCAAGGGAGGCTTCTGGCCATGGCCTGCAAGCAGCTGCTGCTGCCAAGGTGCCTTTGGTGCCTCAGGCTCTCCCTGGCACAGCTCCCAGCACGGCGCTCTGCCCTTGTGCCCGAGCCCTTCCCTGTGCTGGGGCTGACCCGGGGCTTTTCCTGCAGCGGGACCTGCCCTGCTCATGGCACAGGAAAGGCAGCTCCTGCTGGAGCAGGAGGCTCTGCCTGCAATGGGCCGCAGCAACTCCAGCAAGGCCCTGCTGACTTCAAAATTGCTGCCTAGAGCACTATATTCTAATAATTGTTATAGCTCCTTAACTGTGGAGTAAATAACTGTGCTGGTGATCTTTCCATCTGATCATGATCAGAATAAGCCAGAGACATACTTATATAAATTTATCTGGTATTCTATCATGAATCCTGCAGGACAAATTGTGTTAGTCGAATTCCACCTGTTCAATCTTTTACACCTATGACAAATTCTGGGGCTTGGGATTGGATCCAGCCACTCCCAGTCTCCTCTCTTAGAAGGAAATTTAGAAGTCTAGGGGTCCTGCAGGGGTTTGGGGAATCCATGGAAGCTGTTGGGTGTCATTTCTCTACCTCATGTCTCAGCAGAAGTTTCTCCAATAAAGAAATAAAGCTTTTGCCTGAAGCTCCCACTGTGCCCATGACAGGAACCCCTGTGAGTGTCTGGGGCATCCTGGCTCTTTGGCAGCCTGGGGACTCCTGGGATGTCACCGTGGAGCCCCTGCGAGTTCCTGTGACAGATCGGTGCCTTTGAAGCCCAAGGTGCCCTGGGATGTCACCATGGAATGGCTGTGACTGCCTCTTACCACAGGGCTCCTTACCATCTCAGAAACACGTAGAAGGTCTCCATGGGGCCCCTGTCCCTGCCTGGACATTCCAGCTCCGGAACAGTCTGGAGACTCTTGGAAAGTTCCCATGGACCCCCTCTGAGGGCCTGTGACAAATCCGATCCTTAGCAGGCAACCATCACCAGGACCCTGTTGCTATGGTCAGTTTCCATGGCAACCATCACCAGCGCCCTGTTGCTATGGTCGGTCCTGTGGATTTCCATCCAAAAATCCTTCATTTTTGCCTCACAATTGCCATGAGAAAAAGACCACCGAAAGGTTAAAAACTCTTGAGCCAGTTGGGAAAGAAAGTTTCATGCTTATTCAGTGTGTTTACAGGTGGTGTTTGCAGAACATGCCATGCTGTACTCGAAGGGGCATGCTGCCCTTTTCTGAACAATGGAACTGGACTTTCTTCCAAACTTCTGACTTGGCTGGACTGAGCTCTGGGGTGGCTCCCCCCTCCAAGAGAAGACCCCTCTTGTCTGCCTTCAACCACCGTGACGGACCAACAGAGATGTGAATCCCCTCATCAAGAAACCAAGAACCCCTCTGGCACCCTATTGGCACCCCCATGATACCCCCCTGGCACCCCCCTGGCACCCCCCTGGCAACCTCCTTCCAGAGACTGGGACTGTACCCCCTCCTAACTGGGGGAGGGGGGAAAACCTGCCCAGAGTAAACGTACCTGCGAGCATTCGGCCATGAAAACAATGCAATAGCCTCTCCCCCTCCTCCTGTTCCTATTCTTTTCCCCTCCATGGAAACCTAATTTCGGCCACCCTTCCCCCAACCGAGAACAGTATATTTGGGGTTCGGTTTCGACTGTCCTTTGAGATCTCCCCAAAGCATGCACCAGCGAGTTTCGGCAGCGGGACCCCAAAGACATCACGTTTTGGCAGCTATACCCCTTCCCTAACCTTCTTTCCTCCCTTTTTCCCTTGTCCTACCCTTCTCTTCCCCAGATTCCCTAACCAAATGCATATTCAGCTGTGGTTATCATCAATAAAATTGCATTTTGTTGATTTGTTACTGCAAAACCCCTGTGCCTTTGTTGGTTATTTTTGCACCAAAAAATCATTCGTCACCCGTTCATTTCGGGTGGACCTTCACAAGTCCCTTGGCAGTTCCATGGAGACTCCATGCCAGGGGTGGTTGCCATGGACACCAGCTCAGGCCTGCAGCCAGACCCCATTGCCATGGCAACCATTTGCAACTCCATCCCCGGGCTCATGGGATCCCAGGACCACAGAATTGGCTGAGCTGGGAGGGACCCATCAGGATCCTCCAGTCCAACTGCTGGCCCTGCACAGGACACCCCAACAATGCCAGCCTGGGCCTGGCAGCGCTGTCCAAACGCTGCTGGAGCTCAGAGAGCCCTGGAGCTGGGACCCCTCCCTGGGGAGCCTGGGCAGGGCACCAGCAGCCTCTGGGCAAAAACCTTTTCCTGACATCCAACCTGAGCCTGCCCCAACTCAGCTGCAGCCGTTCCCTCCACTCCTGTCCCTGGGCACCAGAGGGAAGAAGCTCCCACAGCCCCAGCCAGGGACCCGCTCCCAAGGTTGTGGCCATGGCCACCAGGGCTGGGACCAGCTGGGATGCTCGGTTTCCATGGGCCGGGGTTCAGGAATGGGATTCCCTAATTTCCTGCTCCTGCTAAAACCATGCTGCCGCTCGCTGCCCTCCCGCCTCCCATGGAATGCACAAAAGGCAAAAATCCCACTGTGGGATGAGAAAAATTTATTGGGAACAGCATCCAGATAAGGAACAAACAGGAACAGCAACAACACTGGTAACAGAAGGGATCAGAAAAATTATTTAGAGGGAAAACTACAACACCACTGACTGTCTCTTTCCAGCCACATATTCACTCCTGCCTGGAAAGGACACCCTTCTCTCAAGGGGAGAGAGTCCCTTTCCTGCCTCTGGCATTGACCTGAAGCAGGAGTGAAAATAATGACATGGCATTAGCCAGACCCTTACGTTCTTCGATCCCACATCATGTCATTGGCAGGGGCAGGAAAAGAGACAGGAGTCTTGCCAGTAGGGATCACAGGGAACGTGGAGCACCAACGTCCTTCCCAACATGGGTTCTCCAATGGGGGATGAAGCTGGAGCTGTGCACAAAGCTCTTCCTGCAGTTAGGGCATTTGCAGGGCTTCCCTTACTGGTGCCTCCGTTGGTGTTTGGTCAAGGCAGAGCTCTAGGTGAAGCCCTTCTCACACTGGGGACACTCATAGGGCCTCTCCCGGGTGTGGATGCGCCGGTGGGTGACAAGGTGGGAGTTTTGCTTGAAGCTCTTCCCACAGTCAGGGCAGCGGAAGGGCCTCTCCTCTGTGTGAATCTGCTCATGCAGAAGGAGATGGGAACTGGTCTGAAACCTCTTCCCACACTGGGGACACTCGTAGGGCCGTTCCCCAGCGTGGATGCGTTGATGGATGATGAGGTGGGAGTTTTGCTTGAAGCCCTTCCCACAGTCAGGGTAGCGGAAGGGCCTCTCCTCTGTGTGAATACGCTGGTGCAGGATGAGATGGGAGCTGATCCGAAACCTCTTCTGACACTCAGAACACTCATAGGGCCATTCCCCGGTGTGGATGCGTTTGTGGGTAGCAAGCTCAGAGCTGCACCTGAAGCCCTTCCCACATTCCCCACACTCGTAGGGCCATTGCCCAGTGTGGATCATCAGTGGCGGATCAGGGTGCTGCTCTGCCTGAAGCTCTTCCCACACTCCAAGCACTTGTAGGGATTCTCCCCATCGTGAAGCTGCTCATGCACCACCAGCTCCGAGCCCTGGTTGAAGCTCTGTCCACCTTCCTGGCCCAGGGTGGATCTTTCCTCCTCAGAGCAACCTGGGCTGGGTTTGGTGCCCCTCCTCCTGAGGGACCTCTGGCACTTTTCCTCCCCATTGGATTCATGCACAGTGGAGCTGCTCAAAGTGGCCTCTTCCACCAGGTTCTGCTCTGGAGATTTGTCCTTCCTGGTCTCCATCCTCAGCTTCTTGTCTGGGGGAGGAAGGACAAAGAGAGGATGAGATTTGCCTCTGTGCCAGAGGGAAGGGGAAGGAGATGCCCCCAGTGCTTCCCCAGCAGGACAGCATTGGCAGTGGGTTTGTCCTGCAGCCGGGGGCCGTGCTGGGCTGGGAGATGGAGCAGGAGAGAGGGGGAACAGGGCACTGACTTCCTCCTCACCTGCCTGGGTGTCCTGGGGCATTGTCTCGGTTTTAATAGACAGGTGTCTGCTAATGAAGGCAGGAGCCTCCCTTGAAATGGAAAATGTAAACACCCTGCTTCTGAACTGTTGAAATTTTGAAATTATGGGGCTCTAAGGCAACAGATATGGGAATAGGAATAACAGTTCTATAGCAGCAAAATTAAAATATAAATGCAATAGTACAAAGAAAAAACACTGACAGATTCAGAATACGGCCTGACACCATGTGGGGCACAGTGGTGGTGGCAGTCCCAATAAACGGTGGCTACAGTCCTCCTGCAGTGACAGGTGTGGCTCTGTTGAAGCAGGGATCCTGTAGGAGGGTGGAGTGTTCCTCTGAAGATCCAGTGGTGGTGGTGTTGGGCCTGGTCTTCCTCTGGGAATCCAGTGGAAAAGGCTGACTCTGGTCTTCCCATCCTCTGATTATATCCAGGTAGGAATGCTTGGCTCCTCCCTCTGGGTGGAGCTTCTCACAATGGGATGATGGAATTTTATCAGACATGCAGTGGCACTCAATGGCCCCTTAACAGAAGATATCTCCCGGGAGGGAGGATGGGTTGTGGAAGAGATAAAGAAAACTGCCCAATTCACAGAAGATAACTTCCCCATCAGATAGGAATAGAATACACGCCCCATATCCAACCTAAGACAGCTGGGAAATGCTTTGCAGCATTCTGTGTCTGTGTGTCTGTGTTCGTGTGCATTTTACACTCAAAGTCCCCCAGATTCCCAAGAGGTTTTCCCAGAGGTATTGGCTTGTCCCTGTGTCCCTCTGCACCTCCCTGTGTCACTCTGTCACTGTCACCTCCAAACATCTCTGAGCCCACTGGAACCTCCCAGGTTTGCACTGAATCTCTCCCTCCTGCCCTCCAGCACCAGCAATGCCCGAGGCAGGGAGCTCAGAGCAGGAGCAGCCAGGCCAGGGCTAATGCCAGGATCAGGAGCACCTGGCAGAGGCAGGAGGAATTCCCCATTCCAGGCAGTGCAAGGGGGGCACCCATGTCCCCTCCCAGCCCTAGGGCTACAGACAAGGGAGGAGATGCCTCAACTGCCTCAGCTGAATTGCTTCCTTCAGCCCTTGGCCTGGGAAGTCTCTGGCTGAAGAACAACCTCTAGAGGAGAGTTTCCGCAAAGAAGAGAAAAGAAAGGAATTGTTTCTTCCCTTTCTCTCATCACTGCCCCTTGTGCTGATTTTCTTGGCATCTCTTAGCAAAACCAACAAAAAAGCATCTGGAATGAGGTGTTTCCCAGGGTCAGTTCCTAAATACGGCCAAAGGAAGGTTTTCTGCCAGGGAAAAAGGGACAAATGTGGGATTTGTTCAGACAGTTGAAAACATGACAGTTTCTAAGCACTGGAAATCCAGAGACTATAAAAACCAGAGTTTGCAGTTGTAATGGTCCATTGTCCTCCCTTTTCCCACTGCTGATTTGTCACATCCCAACTCCAGAGGAGCAGATTATGGAAAGAAGACCTGCAAGGACTGTTGGAGGCCTAATCACAGAGACTAGAAGAAAGAGTGAAATCAGGAAAAGATTTCCAGTTGTTTTCTTATCATATTGTCCACAAATAGCACTGCAGTCCATATTGCAATATCCAGATGAAGAGGCACGTTCCTGGTTTTTAATGCCAAATTGCAGTACTTTGGAACATCTTTCTGGATGAGAACAAACCACAGGCCAATAATTGACCCACTTCAGTTCCCAAATCAGAAATCATTCAACTTCTACCAAGCTGTCTTCCTCTGCAGGTGTCCCAGATCACAAGGCAAGATGGATTCTATTTGCCATCTGTATGGCAGTTTTCCTTATCTCTTCCACAACCACTCCTCCCTCCTGGGGGGACATCTGATAACAGGCTATTGAATGTCACTGCATGGCTGGTAAGAACTACAGCATCCCATTGGGAGATGCTCCACCCAGAGGGAAGGGCCAAGCATTCTAGCCAGATAGAACCTGGAGATTCTGGAATAGCAGCACAGCTTCTCCCCTGGATTTCCCAGAGGAACAGCAGCTGCCTCTTCTTCCACTGGATCCTCAGAGAAAGACTACACCCTTTTCTACAGGAGCCCTGCTCCAACAGAGCCTGACACTCAAGGAGGACTGCAGCCATATTTCCAATTGGATTGCTACTAACACCCTGACCAACAGGGTGTCAGGTTGTGTTCTGACTCTGTCAATGTTGTTTTAATTTACTGCATTGTTTATTTTATCCTTTTATTTTCTTCCCTAGGAAATAACGGTTATTTCCTGCTCCCATATGTTTGCCTGAGAGCCTCTTAATTTAAAATTTATAGCAATTCAGAGGGGGAGGGTTCACATTCTCCATTTCATGGGAGGCTCCTGACTTCCTTAGCAGGCACCTGTCTTTTCAAACCAAGACAGCAGAACAGAAAGCATTTTGATTCCTTTTGTCCCAAGTTTCTCCTGAGTTCATGACTTCACATGAACTGGAATGGTCCCAACAGCACAAAAGCAGCCGCAATGAGCAGGATCAAATCCCCAGGTCACCATTAAATGCACTCGATCCACGCCTTCCACACCCTAGCAGCAGTTCCTGCCTCTGCCACAGATCTGGCTCAGCCTGAGGGGCATCACTCTGGTGTGTGCGGGGCCAGCTCCTGCAGGACACAGCGCTGGGAGCCACTCTGTGTCCCACAGCTTCGGCATCTCAGGCGCCGCTCCGCAGCTGGGGGCTGTGCCACCACTGTTCCATGACTGTAGTTCCTGTGCCACCACTCTTCCATGGCTGTAGCACCTGTGCCACCACTCTTCCATGGCTGTAGCTGCTGTGCCACGACTGTTCCACTTTTTCCATGCTCACTCCACTGCTTCTCAAAAGCTGTGCTGTGCTGTTTCAGCATGGTTCCTCAGCTCCCGCACCACTGCTCCACTGCTGCTCCAACACTGCTCATCTCCCACTGTTCCACTGCTCCTTCTCTGCTCCTCCCCTGCTCCCCTGTTGTTCCACGGCTGCTGCTTCTTTTCTAGTGCTGCTGCCACAGCTGTGGTGTCACAGAGAGGAGAACACTGGGGCTGCCAATGCTGTAGTGTCACAGAGAGGGGAATGTTGGGGCTGCCATCCTTGTGGGCTCAAAGACAGGGTAATCTTGTGGCTGCCACCGCTGTGGTGCCACAGAGAAGTCAATGTTGGAACTGCCAATGCAGTGGTATCACAGAGAGGGGAGTGTTGGGGGAGTCACTGCTGGGGTATCACAGACAGGAGAGTATTTGGGGCTGCCACCTCTGTGGTTTCACAGAGAGGGCAACACTGGGGTTGCAATTGCTTTGGTGTCATAGACAGGGGGACATTGGTATTGCCACTGCTGTCATGTCACCGAGAGGGGAACACTGAGGTTTCCACCATTGGGGTGTTACTGACATGGAAACACTGGGGCTGCAAATGTTGAGGAGTCACAGAGAGGGGAATGTTGGAACTGCCACTGTGGTGCTGCCATAGAGAGTAGAACTTTGGACAGCCACCCCTGCAGTGTCATAGAGAGGAAAACTTTGGGGCTTCCACTGATGTGGTGCCACAGAGAAGGGGACATTGGGGATGCCTCAGCGGTGGTGTCACTGGGAGAACTTTGGGGCTGCCACCACTGTGGTATCACAGACAGGGGAAGATTGGGACAGCCACTGGTATGGTGTCAGAGAGAGAGGGACGTGGGGCTTCCACAGCTGCAGTGTCACAAAGAGGGGAAAGTTGGGGCATTCACTGGGTCTCCACCAAGGCTAACAGTGAAAGCAGGGTTCTGGGGGAGGCAGCAGGGAGAGCAGACGCTGTGCTGGGTGAGCGAGTGAAGAGGATGAGTGCAGAAGGCACAGCCCACCAGGAGGCCACCAGGCAGAGCTGTGGAGCCTGCCCAGGTGAGGGTGACCTGCCCGGGGTGTGGCCTGCTGCCCCCAGGACTGTGCTGCCACCCTTGGCAGAGGTTATTGCCCAGCAGGATGTCCCCTGGTCACCCGGGGCCATGTCCCTGCCCCAGGCAGGAGGGCGATGTCAGCTGAGTGTGCCGTCCCTGGGCTCAGTGCTGGAGGTGCCCCGAGCAGCCTGGCTGTGTTAAATGAGCACCCTGCAGCCCCTCTGTGCCCTGCCATGGCTGCAAAGACTCCTGAAAGCACTGGCTGCTGTGCAGCTGTGCCCTCTGCTGCCCCTTGTTCTGCCCTGCTGGCAGAAACTGCCGCAACCGCCCAAGAGCAGCGCGGGTTTTCAATGGAGCGCGCTGCTGCTGATCCAGAGGGTGGAGAGATGTCATGCTGCAGAGTCACATTGAACAGGCACTCTGCCACTCTGTTGTGCCCTGCTGCCACAGCTGGAACAAACGAAGCAGCACTTGGTAGCAGCAGGGAGGCGCTTTGCCCCTGCAGCCGCTGCAAGGCACCCAGCTGCCACCACTGTGAGATGCCTTGCTCCTGCAGGACAGTGCCTGGCCATGGAGCGGGGTTTGCTGCCCCTCCACCAGGCCTGCCATACCAGCTGAGATCTCAGAAGCAGCGCCTGGCCCCTGTGAGATTCCAGCTCCTCTGTGCCATGCGGCTGCCCCTGTAGCCATCTCTGCCTGCGGTGGAACCACCTCTCTGTGCTTTGCTGTGACTGGAAGCGCACCTACAGCTGTGCCCAGCCACGGCGAGACAGTGCCGGGCCCCGGTGGGAGAGCACCCTGCCACTGTAAGGGGGTACCTGGCTGAGGAGCCATTCCTGGCTGCTATGGAGCTGCCCGTGCCTGTTGCCAAGCTATCCCTGGCTGCTGTGAGACTCCCAGCTGCTGTGGAACACCTGGCTACCATCACGCCGTATCTGTCGCTCCATGTCCTGCTGTCAACTGCTGTGAAAAGGCGTCAGCCGAGCGTTTCACACGGGGGAGGTCACCAGGGGGGTCCCCAGGCAGGTGCCCCACCTGGGCCAGCATCCAGCAGCCAGCTTAGAACTGGTGCAAACCAGGGGAATCCGACTGTTAATTGGAACAAAACATCACAAAGGCCTGAGGTGGGTGTTGATGCAATGTGATTTCTGCCGAGTTCTCTGAATGTCAAAGTGAAGAAATTCAATGAAATGCAGGCAAGTGGCAGGAGCGACTATGACTCTCCTAAGGCAGTTTTTGAGAGTATAGTTAAAAACCGGGCATTGCTGCAGAGATTGCACCTCCTCATGGTCCTGCTGGATACCCTGTGTAATGTAACCCAGTCGATCTCTGTCCCAGCACAGAGGCAGTGGGGATGGCCAGTTCAACGTCCTCCTGTTGAAATTTCATCCTCCTGAAACAAATTTACAGTAAGAGCTGTGTGGCTTTTTGCCCAAAACCTGGCTCCAGAGTATTAATTCCAACATCACACTGGAACATCAGAGTTTGAAAGTGGGGAAAAGATTGCTACGTCCTTGGGGATCCACTATCTTTCTTATTCTACCTCTCCTAAAATTGTGGCAAATTTACTATCCAGATCCATAAAATGGGGAACCACTTTAAAACCAAACCTCTAAATGTGACTAGGTAGCCTTGGTGTCCCAGGGTTTTAAAGTGGACAATTTGTCTCAATTTTGTAAGGGAAATTTGATGACTTTATTTTCTAAAAAGCAGGTAGACCTCTTGTCTAAAAACTGGGTAGAACTAGTGCCAAAAAGTTTTCCATCAGAACCCCCCATTTTGGCAAACTATGGACTGGCTACGCTGGTGAACTTGGGGTTTTATAAATATGAGTTTTTAGTGAATAACTTTGAATGTGTTCATTTTCCCACAAGCTGGGAGGGTTTGAGCAGGCTGCCTGAGGTCTATGAACAGCTTGCACCACGGCCAAGTGTGGGACTGAAGACCTGCCTTCTGAGGAACTGTGAATCGTTTGTGCTTGACAACGGGAAGAGAAACAGCAATTTTGAGACTGAGGACACACCAGAAACATCACCTGCTGAGCTGGAGAACAACACCAAGCCGGCAACATCCCCAGCTCAGACAGAGAACTGCAGGGAACAGACACTGGAAGAAATCCTTACTGTGACGGTTCCTGATAAAAAATCTACGTTGTCCTTGCTGTGGTACCCAGGTGAACTGTGTGTTGGGCTTGGTTGAACATCTGAGGGTAACCCATGGGAAAAGGAGGGTTTGCTTTCAGTGTGCTCAATGTGAAAAAGAGTAGAGTAATTATCATAGTATTGTTTGTCACTTTCCTAAATGCAGGGGAACAGCAGAAATGGCTCCAGGCAGGGAGTGGATATGTGAGGAATGCAGCATGGACTTCAAGATGAAAATTGTTCTGGGACAACACAAAAGATTGGCACATTTATTGATTAGAAATCAGGAAAGGGTTGCTTTCCCACCCAAAAGAGACTTCCAACCAAGGAGCCCACAAAAGATGCTTGACTAAAGAGGAGGAAGAACTACTGATAAGATTGGAGGCTCAGTTTGAGGGGAACAAGAACATCAATAAACTCATTGCAGGACACACATCACAAGCAAAACAGCTAAACAAAGCAAGGACAAAAGGAGATTGCTGCCCAAGAAACCAGCTGAGGATGTAGATAAAGAAACAGGGATGAGTCATCAAACCAGGAGACCACATGAGGGCCTGAGAACGGACTTGGACAAAGATCTTGGGAGGAGTCAGATGCTTGGGAGAGCAGCTGCTGGAAGGAAAACAGATCCCAAGATGAGTCCCCACCCCGATAAGGATAACAACAGCTGGGAAACAGCAAGTGACAGAGGGAGAGGCAGCTGCAGACCCATTATCTCAGAACACTCAGTGAATGGTATCAGCTGGGACAATTAACACCTTCCCACAGGCATTCAAGCACTTCCTAGATGGCCAGGAGATGCAATCAACAGTCAGTCAATCAGCACAGGAATGCTTCTGATGCTTTGAATCAATCAGCCAGATAAGGATAGCAACCAGAGAGAAGGGAAAAATGGGGACCCAGGAAAAAGGAACAACAGGACCTTGTCAAAAATGGATGAAAAGAAGAGCAGTTAAGAAAGGTAATTTTCTTTTCATCCAGGACCTGTTCCATCTAGATAGGGGAAAACTTGCTAAAATTATCCTGAATGACACAGTGTTTGTCCTGTGAAATCATATCCATCGAACATTTTTCAGTTTTAAAAGCCACATGAGAACACTTGATAGCCTTGGGAACTTCCAAACTAATGGGAAAGCTGACAATGGTGCTTTCAGAGAATTAATTACAGCAAAAGAATTTGAGAAAAATGGGCAGGAGATGATCAAAAACTCAGCTCCCAGTTTGGGATAACTCTAAGGGACATCAAGAAGATGGACCCAGAGAACTCCTGGACCACGGAGATCTTCCGCTTATGGTTAACATCAGGAAAAATCCCAGATATGGTGAGGGGTTGCAGGACTGTTTTGATTCCTAAGTTACCAAACCAGAGCGCCTAAAGGACATTAACAACTGGAGACCCATCCAGATCCGATCTTGCTAAGACTGTTCTCCAGCATTTTAACAGCCACCCTGACCAAGGCTTGCCCCCTCAACCCAAGGCCAAGAGGCTTTATAAGAGCAGTGGGATGCTCTGAAAACCTGAAACTCCTGCAAATCATAAGTCGGTTGACAGAAGGAGAACACAAAGCCCTGGGTATTGTATTTGTGGACATCACCAAGGCTTTTGACACCGTAAGCCAGCAGCACTATCTACATGCCCTACAGGAAAGGGAAGCAGATCCCCACATCATCAATTTGGTGAGCAAATTGATGTGTGAGCTTTAATTTGTGTGAGCAAATCCATGTGCCTGCTCCCATATTTTTGCCTGAGAGCCCCCTTAATATAAAATTTATAGTAATTCAGAGGGGTGGGGAGGGTTTACATTCTCCATTTCAGGGGAGGCTCCTGCCTTCCTTAGCAGACTCCTGTCTTTCCAAACCCAGACACATTTTGGCGCCCAACGTGAGGTTCGAGGGCACAGAAACAAAAAAGGGAATAACAGCTCTTGAGTAATCTAATTTTTGTGTGTGGCTATAGAAACCTCATTAAGTGACACCATGTGGTCCAGCTTGCCCTGGTTTGGGTGGCATGTGATCATGGTCTTATTTCTCCCATTTATAGGCCCTTATCCAAACATGGGTCCTATAACCAAGGCTTCTGTGTCTGTTATCTGGATTGTTTTATGGGTGAATAAGGTGAGGAATTCATGGATTTTTAACTTTCTCTGGAAAACAGGCACACAGATTCACAGCTATCACACACTAACTGTATGTTTTTGAGGTTACTTTATTAATGCCACCTGCTGTAAGGAAATGACACCAGGTGAAGTCTTCTCCCAACCCTTTAACCATTTCTTTGGGTCTGCCCCATCAGTTTTTGAAGGGTTCAGATCCACTCTAAATATTAATATCATACAGTGGCTGGTGTTGCTGATAAGCCTGCTCTATTTAGCATTTAGAGAGAAGGGGTGACTTACTTGGATAACCACCCTGACACCTCCCCCAGAATCTAACATGCCACCAGAGTCTAGGGATGCTGCTGCCCCAGAGCCTGACCCTGCCCCACAGCCCACCCCAGATGTGAACTACCCAGATTGGGTGGGGGGGTCTGGTGAAGGAGAAACATGAGATGGGCCAGATGCTGAAGGAATACACTTCCCCAGCTGGTGAGGAAACCTCTCCCTGCCTTGAAGAGGGAAAGTCTAATAGTGCAGCAGCGGAACCCACAGATGTTACAACTGTCCAGGTTTCCAGCTGAATTGCAAAGGCAGACACAGCCAGCAGCAGTTGCCCTGTCGAAACAAGGAGATCTAAGATGAAAGCAGAGCACCCAGATAGGGGAGGGCCCTCACAACCCACAGGGGAGCCAGAGGTTGCAATCATCACCGAGTCCCTGACGTACAAAAGTCTCCGTAATCTGCACAAAGACATTGTACGACGGAGAGGTGAGACTTATACAACCTGGCTACTTCGGGTCTGGGACCTTATGGGTGCAGGCATGCAGCTGGATAGTGGTGAGGCAAGGAATTTGGGACCCTTGCCAGGACTCAGGTATCAATCAGATTTTTGTAAGGGAGCCAGGGTCCCTTTCCCTCTGGGTGTGGCTTTTACGAAGTGTCAGAGAGAGGTTTGTTCACAGAGAAAGAATGCAGGAGCAGCACCATAGAATGTGCTGGAAGACTCTTGAGGAAGGGATCCAACAGCTGAGAGAAGTGGCAGTATTGGAGGTGCTCTTTGGGAGGGATGGACAGCATGATAATGACCCCGACAAAGTCAGGTGCACAGGGAGAATGTTGTGGAGCCTGGCAAATCTGGGGCCATCTCAATACACCACCTTTATTGCAACAATTAATGCCAACACAAACCGAGAGACAGTGGGTTCTGTGGCCAACAATCTTAGGAATTATGGAAGTATGATCAATGGACTGATGCAGGCTCATGTCTCTGCTGTGATTAAGGACCTCAAAGAGGAGATGAGGGAGGTGGTGAGAGAAGAGGTGAGGAGGAACAGTTCCCATATTGCACCACGGTAAGTCACAGGCGCAAGTCAGAGCCCAACGTTCCCCAGCTAGAGAGAGGGGGGGTACACCCCACGGGCTGACCTGTGTTTTTCTGCGTGACCATGAAGAAGACATGGGAAGGTGGGATGGAAAACCCACTTCTGTCCTGGCAGCACAGGTGTGTCAGCTCAAGAAGGGAAACACAAATCAAGGGAACTCCAGTGAAGTGAAGGTAGCCTCAACCTCCCATGACCGAGCTGCTGAGTATGATCTGTCAGATCCCCTGGAAGGTACCTCTACCATGTATACCCAGGGTTAGAGGGGCCCTGCCTCCAGCCAGGGAGAGGCACAGGATAACCTGGACAGTGTGGATCTGATGGCCTGGCACATCAGGACCAAAAAAATACAATGCTTTAGTTGATACTGCTGTGCAGTGTACCCTAATACCATCAGGACATGTGCGGGCAGAACCTATTTCCATAGCCGGGCTGACGGGGGGATCACAGCAATTGACCCTATTAGAAGCCGAGATGAGCCTGACTGGGAAAGAGTGGAAAACACATCCTATAGTGACTGGCCCAGAGGCCCCGTGTATTCTGGGCATACATTTCCTCCTGAATGGTTATTACAAAGACTCAAAGGGACTCAGATGGGCTTTTGGCATAGCTGCTGTGGAGGCAGAAAACATCAAGTAGTTGAACACTTTGCCTGGACTATCAGAAAGCCCATCTGCAGTAGGACTCCTGAAGGTGGAAGAGCAAAGAGCACCAATTGCCACCTTGACAGTGCACCACCGGCAGTATCGGATGAATCAAGATGCCATGATCCCCATCCACAAAATTATCCGTGAGCTGGAGAGCCAAGGGGTGGTCAGCAAGACCCACTCACCCTTCAACAGCCCCATCTGGCCTATGCGCAAGTCTGGCAGAGAATGGAGATTGACTGTGGACTATTGCGGCTTGAATGAAGTGACTCCACCACTGAGCGCTGCTATGCCACACATGCTGGCACTCCAGGACGAGCTGGAGTCCAAGGCAGCAAAGTGGTACGCCACCACTGACATTGTTAACACATTTTTCTCCATTCCTCTGGCAGCAGAATGCAGGCCTCAGTTTGCTTTCACCTGGAGGGGAGTGCAGTATACCTGGAACCGACTGCCCCAGGGGTGGAAGCACAGCCCCACCATCTGCCATGGACTGATCCAGGCTGCACTGTAAAAGGGTGAGGTTCCAGAACACCTGCAGTACATGGATGACATCATTGTGTGGGGGAACACGGCAATGGAAGTATTTGAGAAAGGATCATCAGGATTCTGCTAGAAGCCAGCTTTGCTATCAAGAAGAGCAAAGTCAAGGGACCTGCCTGAGAGATCCAGTTCCTGGGAGTGAAGTGGCAAGACAGACGGCATCAGATTCCCACTGAGGTCATCAACAAAATCACCACAATGTCTCCACCAACTAGCAAGATGGAAACACAAGCTTTCCTGGGTGCCATAGGTTTTGGAGAATGCACATTCCCAAATACAGTCCAGGTTGTGAGCCCTCTTTACCTGCAAGAAGAAGGAGTTGCACTGGGGTCCTGAACAGCAACAAGCCTTTGCCCAGATGAAGCAGGAGATCGCTCATGTGGTTGCCCTTGGCCCAGTCAGGACAGGACCAGAGGGGAAGAATGTGCTCTACTCTGCAGCCAGGAACCATGCCTTGTCCTGGAGCCTTTGGCAGAAGGTGCCCAAGGAGACTCAAGGCCAACCACTGGGATTCTGGAGTCGAAGCTACAGAGGGTGCGAAGCCAACTACACTCCCAAAGAGAAGGAAATCTTGGCTGCCTGTGAAGGAGTCCAGGCTGCCTCAAAGGTGATCGGCATGGAAGCACAACAACTCCTGGCACCTCGACTACCGGTGCTGGGGTGGATGTTCAAAGGCAAGGTTCCTTCCACCTACCATGCCACTGACGCTACCTGGAGTAAATGGATTGCTCTTATCACACAGCGCACCCGTGTTGAAAACTTGAATCGCCCTGGGATTCTGGAGTTAATTACAAACTGGCCCAAAGGTGAGAACTTTGGTCTGACTGATGAAGAGGATCAAGAATCAGTGACACATGCTGAAGAAGCTCCTCCATATAACCAACTGCCCCCAGAGGAAACACACTATGCTCTTTTCACTGATGGTTCCTGTCCACTCATAGGGATGAACCAGAAGTGGAAAGCAGCTGTATGGAGCCCCACATGACAGGTTGCACAAGCTACCGAAGGAGAAGGTGGATCAAGTCAACTTGCAGAACTCAAAGCTGTTCAGCTGGCCCTGGACATTGCTGAGAGAGAGAAATGGCCAAAGCTCTATCTTTATACTGATTCATGGATAGTAGCCAATGCTCTTTGGGGCTGGCTGGAAAGGTGGGAAAAGGCCAGCTGACAGCGTAGGGGAAAACCAATCTGGGCTGCTGATGAGTGGAAAGACATTGCTGTTCGGTTAGAGTTGCTACCTGTGAAAGTCCACCATGGGGATGCTCATGTCCCCAAGAGTCGGGCTAATGAGGAACACTGAAACAACGAGCAGGTAGATCAGGCAGCAAAGATAGAGGTGTCAAAGATAGACTTATATTGGAAACATAAGGGGCAGTTGTTCCTAGCTCAATGGGCCCATAATGCTTCAGGTCATCAGGGTAGAGATGCCACCTATAAGTGGGCACGAGACCGAGGAGTGGATCTAACCATGGACAGTATATCACAGGTTATCCATGACTGAGACATGAGCTGCCATCAAGCTGGCCAAGTGAGTGAAGCTGCTCTGGTATGGTGGGCAGTGGTCCAAGTACAAGTATGGGGAGGCCTGGCAGATTGACTCCATCACACTGCCCCAGACACGCCAGGGCAAGCGCTATGTGCTGACCATGGTGGAAGCCACCACAGTATGGTTGGAGACCTACCCTGGGCCTCACGCCACTGCCCGGTACACCATCCTGGGCCTGGAATAGCAAATCCTGTGGAGACATGTCACCCCTGAGAGAACTGAGTCAGAAAATGAGACCCATTTCAAGAATGGCCTTATCAACGCCTGGGCCAGGGAACATGGTATTGAAGGGATATATCATATCCCCTACCAATGCTACAGCTGCTGGGAAAGTTGAACAGTGCAATGGACTACTTAAAACAACCCTGAAGGCACTCGGTGGGGGGGGTGGTACTTTTAGAAATTGGGAAATGAACCTAGCAAAAGCCACCTGGATGGTTAACACCAGAGGGTCCATAAATCGAGCTGGTCCTGCCCAGTCTGAACCCCTCCACACAGTGGGTGGATATAAAGTCCCTGTTGTAAATGTGAAAGGTATTTTAGGAAGGACTATTTGGATTGATCCCACCTCAGGCAAAGACAAACCCATCCGTGGAATGGTTTTTGCTCAATGACTGTTTACACTTGGTGGGTAGTGCAGAAAGATGGAGAAAGCCGTTGTGTACAACAAGGAGACCTAGTCTTAAGTGAGAACTGTGTGTAAGGGGGTTTTTTTGGTTTTTTTTTGTTTTGTTTTTTTTTTCTTTTTTTTGGGGTGCAGATGGAAATAGAAAAAGGGGTGGATAATGTTGAATATTGCCTGCAAGATATTTTCCATTACCATCTGTATGGCAGATTACCTTTGTCAAGTGAGCAGTTTGCCTTATCTCTCTCTTTGAGTGACCACATTCACACCTCCCTCGGGAGGGGACATCTGCTGATAACAAACTATTGAATGTCACTGCATGACTGATAAGAACTATAACATCCCATTGTGAGATGCTCCGCCCAGAGGGAGGAGCCAAGCATTGCTACCCAGATATAATGCGAGATTCTGGAACACTAGCACGGCTTTCTCCACAGGATTCCCCAGAGGAACAGCCGCTGTCTCTACTCCTACTGGATCTTCAGAAGAAGAATACATCCTTCTCTACAGATCCCCCTCGCTCCAACAGAACCACACCTGATACTTCAGGATGTCTGCAGCCACATTTCCAAGTGGACTGTCACCCACACCCTGACCCACAGGGTGTCAGGTTGGGTTCTGACTCTGTCAGTGTAGTTCTGGTGTACTGCATTGTTTTACTTCATCCTTTAAATTTTTTTCTTTTCCCCCTTAAAGAACTGTTATTTCTTACTCCCATATTTTTGCCTGAGAGCCCCTTAATTTAAAATTTATAGCAATACAGAGGGGTGGAGAGGGTTTACATTCTCCATTTCCGGGGATCCTTCTGCCTTCCTTAGCAGACTCCTGTCTTTCCAAGCCAAGACACCAATGAACTCCTACCAAATTCGGTGAAACAAATTCCTCGGTAAAGGCCCCGTGGCTTATTGCCTGAAATCTGGCCCACCGGTTGCAGACAGGGGCAAAGAGCTCCGAAGTGGAGTGACCACCCACTCCGATCTCACCTAAATAAATGTGGACCTGATTTGATGGCTCAAAATATGGATTTTGTCCTTTGGAGGGGGGCTGGTCAGGCTGCCAGTACGCCTGTCCAGGTTATCGGTGGGCACTCAGACTTAGATCCTAGCCTCCCACGAGACAGTGAACCATTTGTGCTTGGTGAGGGAAGCGGCGAAAAGGTGAGTGAAGGCACACCAGAGGCATTGCCTCCAGTGCCTGGGGAACATGGAGGGCAGTCACCGGATAACATCGTGAAGGTGACTGTTCCTGACAAAAACCCACCTTGTCCCTGCTGTGGTACCCGGGTAAACTCTGTGTTAAGCCTGATTGATCATCTAAAGGAGTCACACAGGAAAAGGAGGGTTTGCTTTCGGTGTGCCAAGTGTGGAAAGGAAAATATTAACTATCATAGTGTTATTTGTCATTTTGCAAAATGCAGGGGTCCAGAAACTGAAAGGGTTCCAGCTGGAGAGTGGATCTGTGAGGTATGCGGCAGAAACTTCACAACCAAAATTGGCCTGGGGCAACACAAAAGATTGGCACACTCGTTGATAAGAAACCAAGAAAGGATCATTGCTTCCCAACTGAAAGAAACATCAAATCGAGGAGCCCACAAAAGATGCTGGACAAAAGAGGAGGAAGAACTGCTGATAAGACTGGAGGCACAGTTCGAGGGAAACAAAAACATTAATAAAATTATTGCTGAACACATAACAACCAAAACAGCTAAGCAAATTAGTGACAAAAGAAGATTGCTGCCTAGGAAACCAACAGATGGAGCTGACAGAGGACCTGTGATGAGTCATCGCACCAGGAGAGCAGCTGAGGGCATGGGAACCTGGGTTGAGTCCGCAATCCCAGGCAAGAACAGTGGACAATGGACCTGGGGAGAACCATCTGCCAGCGAGACCAGCTGCCAGAGGCAAAACAATGGATAAGTTAAGATGACACCCTGATAAGGATAACTGTCGCCAGAAACCAGCAGAGGGTGGGGCAGCTGCAGGCTCATTACCAAAAGACAATCATGGAACATTTCTCAGCTGGAGCCATTAACCACTTCCCCAGAGCATTCAAGCAATTGATGGACGGCCAGGAGATGCTCAGAATAATTAATCAGGCAGTGCAGGACTGCTTTCAATGCCTAGAATCAATAAGCCAAATAAGAAATGTTACACGTGGAAAAAATGGGAAGGAGACCCAGGAGAAGCAACCAAGAAAGCTGTTTCAGAACTGGATGAAAAACAGAGTGATCAAAAACGGTAATTACCTTCACTTTCAGCGTTTATTCCGTCTTGACAGGGGGAAACTAGCAAAAATTGTTTTGGATGATGTAGAGTGTTTGTCCTGGGATATATCACCCAGTGAAATTTACTCGGTAGTTAAAGCCAGATGGGAAACACCTGGTAATTTTCCTGGCAGTGGGGAATTTGAATTTAATGGGAAGGCAGACAACAGCACCTTCAGAGACTTAATCACGGCCAAAGAAATTGAAAGAAATGTGCAGGAAATAAGAAAGGCTGGGCTCCAGGTCCAGATGGGATTACTCTTGGGGACATCAAAAAGATGGATCCCAGGTATTCCCGGACGGCTCAGCTCTTCAACTTATGGTTAACATCTGGGGAGATCCCGGACATGGTGAGGGGATGCAGAACTGTTTTGATTCCTAAATCTACAAAACCAGAACGTTTGAAGGACATTAATAACTGGAGGCCTATCACAATCAATTCCATCTTGTTGAGACTGTTCTCCAGGATTGTAACAGCAAGGCTGAGCAAAGCATCCCCTTTCAACGCAAGGCAAAGAGGCTTTATTAGAGCAGCAGGATGCTCTGAAAACCTGAAACTCCTGCAAACGATGGTTCGGACTGCCAAAAGTGAACACAGACCACTGGGTGTTGTATTTGTGGACATCGCCAAGACTTTTGACACCGTAGGCCACCATCACATCATACATGCTTTGCAGCAGAGGGGAGTGTATCCCCACATCATCGGCCTGATGAACAATATGTACAAAGACTTCAGTATGTATGTCACCACAAAAATGAACACACACACAGACAAAATCCAGATCCGGGTTGGAGTAAAGCAGGGTGACCCACTGTCACCCCTTTTATTTAACCTGGCAATGGACCCCCTGTTGTGCAAGCTGGAAGAATGCGGTAAAGGATTCCACCGAGGACAGAGCAGTATAACAGCGATGGCATTCGCTGACAACCTGGTCCTGCTGAGCAACTCCTGGGAAAACAGGAAAACAAACATCAAGATATTAGAGACCTTCTGCCATCTCACCGGTCTCAGAACACAAGGGGAAAAGTGCCATGGCTTCCACATCAAGCCCACAAAAGACTCTTACACCTTCAATAACTGCGCTGCATGGACCATCAACGGCACACCCCTGAACATGATCAACCCCGGGGAATATGAGAAATACCTTGGCCTCCAGTTTGACTCCTGGACTGGGATAGCAAAAACCAACCTCTCCACAAAACTAGAATTCTGGCTCAAATGAATTGATCAAGCTTCATTTAAACCTTGCAAAAACTTGATATCCTCAAAATATACACCATCCCTCGACTGACCTACCTGACTGACCATTCAGAAATGAAACAGGGGCCCTTGAAGCCCTTGACCAGAAGATCTGAACAGTGGTCAAGAACTGGTTGCAACTACCTCCGTGCATGTGCAATGCCATCTTGTACTTGAGCACGAAGGACGGCGGTTTGGGCGTCACCAAGTTGGCGGGACTGATCCCCAGTGTGCACACCCGGAGACTGCACCAGATTGCGCAGTCCTCAGATGAAACAATGAAGGAGTTCCTAGAGAAAGATCAAATGGAACAACTGTATAAGAAATTGTGGATTCAAGCTGGAGGGGAAAGCGAGAAGATACCCTCAATTTGGGAAGCACTACTGGTGAATGAACCATCCAACAGTGCAGACACAACCTCAGAGTGGGAAGCACCGACCCTGAAAACTAAATTTCCTAAGCCTTGTGATTGGCGGAGAAAAGAATTCCAGAAATGGACCAAATTAGTGTCCCAAGGCCATGAAATTAAAAGCTTTAAAGGTGATAAAATTAGTAGTGATCGGCTCCAATACTATAGACGCATACCTCACAGGAAACTCCTCACTGCACTACAACTTAGGGCCAACCTCTACCCCACGAGAGAATTTCTCTCCCGGGGTAGAGAGGAAAATTACATCAAGGCCTGTAGGCAACCGTGATGCAGACAACGAAACCCGCACCCACATCATCGGCTACTGCCCAGTCAATCAGGACTCTCGAATCAAGAGGCACAATCACATCTGTGAAAGGCTTATTGAGGAGACAAAGAAGAGGGACTGGATAGTGTTCAAAGAACCACACATAAGGGAAACCATCAAGAAGCTGTACAAACCAGATCTGATATTTGTTAAGGACGGACGTGCATTTGTCGTGGAAGCGAAAGTACGATACGAAGCCTCCAAAACATGTCCAGAAGAAGCCACTGCAGAGAAAGTAAACATGTAAAAACATTTGGAAACTGAGGTGCGAAGCCTCACCAATGGAAAGGACGTTGTTTTTATGGGCTTTCCCCTTGGAGCGCGGGGGAAATGGTACGAGGGGAACGTTGAACTTTTGAGTACGCTTGGCTTCTCCAAATCGAGGCAAGCGATGGTTGCAAAGACTTTATCCACAGAAGTGCTCCTATCATCTGTGGACATTGTACATATGTTCACCAGCAGGGCCAGAAGATTAAATGATTCAGGGTAGTGAATTTTTGCATTTTTTGTACTTTGTAATGTTTTGTAGATTTTTATTGCTGTTTTTATATGTTGATTTTTGTATGCAATTTTTTATTTTGGATCACTTTTATATTTTAATAAACTAGAGAGTAGCTAGGTTCGTAAGGAAGCCAAAAGACAGTTAGGTGGCTCATAGTGAGTAGGGACAAAGACTTTAATTCATAACGCATCAATTAGCACCTGATTCAGACCAATTTACTGTATTTGAACCAATTTACCGGATTTGTCCAAGCTGGACGAGCCATCTTTATTTAACCCGGAAAAGGAACATATACAATTTGTATGTGTTTATTAAATAGCCAAATGCCTCGTCATCTAATTAGTGACGTGCATGAATGGATGAACAAGATTCCCACTGTCCCTACCTACTATCCAGCGAAACCACAGCCAAGGGAACGGGCTTGGTGGAATCAGCGGGGAAAGAAGACCCTGTTGAGCTTGACTCTAGTCTGGCGCTGTGAAGAGACATGAGAGGTGTAGAATAAGTGGGAGGCCGGGCGCGCGTTCGGTGGTGCGGGGCGACCCGCCTGCCGGCGTCCCGGCCATCGGTGAAATACCACTACTCTGATTGTGTTTTCACTTACCCAGTGAGGTGGGGTGGTAAACCCCAAGGGGGGCTCTTCCTTCTGGCGCCCACCCCCGGGGTCGCTAGCAGCCACTCTATTGGATAGTGAACCCCCGTTCTCCCAGTTGCTCTATCAACCGGTCTGCCTGCAGGCAAAGGAATGAGGCTGAGCACTCAGACATCTCTTAGTGACTTAATCAGCCATCCTATCTCTCTTTTCCCTCGAGGGCCCCTCAATACATACAGTATCCTCCGCACACCAGCAGGTCCTTTTCTGTGTCCGCAGGAGGCAAACCGAGACAAGGAGAGCTCCTCTGGGAAAATCCCAGGGTGAGCTTTGGAGGTCCGTCTATGCCTCTCTGCCTCTGTGGGGACAGAGATGATTCCTCCTACCTGGCTCGCCAGTGCCTGTTTTGTGGAGATAAACAAAACTCCACAATTTTGTGGAAGTTGTAAATCCGGTATGTTTATTACAGCGCTGGATGCATGTGGAGATTACTCTCCTTAAAAGACATGCATGCTTCTGGGAATTTCAGGTCCCTTTTTATCCCCCTCGCAAATACATATGCATACAATTTTACAATAGGTTCATACATATTCATTTTCACAAATTTCGCCATTTCCACATTTGCCGCTAGTTCTTCTTTATCAGAAAGAATTCCAGGGTCAGGTTGACCTGCTCTCACAGCAGTCTTTCTGTCTCCCCCCCCTTATCTCTGTCCTTCACTGAAGCAGTTTTTCTGAGCCTAGGCTTCTTATGAGAACAGGCAGTCAGACTAAATATCTATGTTTTCAAACTACAGACTTAAGTCAAAGATGTACATTTCAAAGATGTACCTAAATCAAAATGAATTTCTAGTCTGGAGAATTTCTATTCTCTCTCACCACAGCCTCAGCCAGGGACCAGCTCCCAAGGCCCTTGCCATGGCAACCAGGACTGGGACCAGCTGGGATGCTCTGGTCTCCATGGGCCAGAGTATAGGAATGGGATTTCCCTATTTCCTGCTCCTGCTAAAACCGCACTGCCATTCGCTGCCCTCCTACCTCCCATGGAAAGCACAAAAGACAAAGATCCCTGTGTGGGATAAGAACAATTTACTGGGAAAAGCAACCAGATAAGGAACAAACAGGAACACTAACAACATTGATAACAGAAGGGATAAGAAAATCTATTTGCAGGGAAAACTACAACACCACTGACTGTCTCTTTCCACCCACATATTCACTCCTGCCTGGAAAGGACACCCTTCTCCTCAGGGGAGGGAGAGAGTCCCTTTCCTTCCCCTAGCAACAACCTGATATGGGAGTGAATATAATGACACAACCATGGCCAGACCCTCATGTTCTTGGACCCACATCATGTCATTGGCAGGGCCAGGAAGAGGGACAGGTGTCTTCCCAGCATTGATGACAGGGAACATGGATCACCAGGGTTCATCCCAACGTGGGTTGTCCAATGGGAGATGAAGCTGGAGCAGTACAAGAAGCTTTTCCTGAAGTTGGGGCATTTACAGGGCTTCCCTTACCGGTGCCTCTGTTGGTGTTTGATCAAGTGAGACCTCTGGGTGAAGCTCTTCCCACACTTGGGACACTCGTAGGGTATCTCCCCAGTGTGGATGCGCCAGTGGGTGATGAGCTGGGAGTTGCGGATGAAGCCCTTCCTGCAGTCAGGGCAGCGGAAGGCCTTCCCCTCTGTGTGAATCTGCTCATGCAGAAGGAGATGGAAGCTGGTGTGAAACCTTTTCTGACACTCTGAACACTCGTAAGGCTTTTCCTCAGTGTGGATGCGTTGGTGGGTGACGTGTGCGGAGCTGCAGCTGAAGCCCTTCACACACTCCAAGCACTTGTAGGGCCATTGCCCAGCGTGGATCATGTGGTGGCAGATCAGGGTGCTGCTCTGCCTGAAGCTCTTCCCACACTCCAAGCATTTGTAGGGATTCTCCCCGTTGTGAAGCTGCTCATGCACTACCAGCTCTGAGCCCTGGCTGAAGCTCTGTCCACCTTCCTGGCCCAGGGTGGGTCTTTCCTCCTCAGAGCACCCTGGGCTGGGTTTGGAGCCCCTCCTCCTGTGGGATCTCCAGGGCTTTTCCTCTCCGTTGGAGTCCTGCGTAGTAGAGGCGCTCAAAGTGGCCTCTTCCATGAGATTCTGCTGTGGGGATTTGTCCTTCCTGGTCTCCATCCTCAGCTTCTTGCCTGCGGGTGGAAGGACAAGGACTGGATGAGATTTGCCTCTATGCCACAGCGAGGGGGAAGGAGATTCCCCCAGTGCATCCCCAGCAGGATGGCATTGGCAGTGGGGTTGTCCTGCAGCTGGGGGCCATGCTGGGCTGGGAGATGGAGCAGGAAAGAGGGGGAACGGGGCACTGACTTCCTCCTCACCCGCCTGGGTGTCCGGGGGCATAGTCTCAGTTTGAAAAGACAGGTGTCTGCTAAGGAAGGCAAGAACCTCCCTTGAAATGGAAAATATTAATCCCCTCCCTCTGAATTGTTATATGTTTAAAATTAAGGGGGTCTCAGGCAAAAATATGGGACTAGTTAAAACAGTTATTGACTAGAAAAAATTTAAAAACACAAATGCACCTGTACAAAAAAACCCCACTAACTGAATCAGAGTATAACCTTACACCATGTGGGTCAGGGTGATGGTAGCACTCCCATTATATGGTGGCTGCAGAGCTCCTGCAGTTACAGATGTGATTCAGTTGGGATCCTGTAGAAGGGTGGAGTTGTCCTCTGAAGGTCAGTGGTGGTGTTGTTGGGTCTGGTCTTCCTCTGGGAATTCTGTGGAGAAGAAAGCTGCTTCTTCCTCTGGGAATTCTGTGGATAAGAAAGCTGCTTCTGTGAGAATCCAGTGGGAAAGGCTGGCTGTGGAGTTCCAAGGCTGAGCTTATAGCCAGGTAGGAATGCTTGGCTCCTCCCCCTAGGCAGAGCATCTCACAATGGGATGATGGAATTTTTATCAGTCATATAGTATCACTCAATGGCCCATTAAGAGAAGATATTTCCCAGAGGGGGCACTGGTTGTAGAAGAGATAAAGAAAACTGCTCATTTCACAGATGATACCTGCCCCACTTCTAACAGATGGGAATTGACAAACCCCCAGCTACATCTTGCAACCTGAAACAGGCATCTCCATCTTCCTCACAGCCTTCTCCTCTGTAGGGGGTTGAGTTAACTTATGTATTGTAAGTATATGTATGGCAGTGAAAGATCTTTGTATTGTATTAGTGACCCTGCCCTGATTCTAGTTATTGTAAATGGGCTGCAGCTGTGATGTCCTTGATTGGGCAGCAGCTGTAGCCCATGGAGGTAGCTGAGATAAAAGGGGCGGGGTGGTCAGGGAGAGGAGCCCTGACCGAGAAGCAACAACACCATTGCTGTGAAGATGTGCCATGAGAAAAACACCCAGAAGGTATGAGACTCAGGAAATATAATTATGCAACAACTCGAATACAACATCTGGTGACCCCGATGTGATAAAGATCTGCGAACAAACATCGAAAGAAGGTATGGAATCCCCTGGACAGCTGAGAGCTGGGACTATAGAAGTAAAGACAGCTGCGAGCTGTGGCAGCCTGAGAGCTGGGACAGATATGTGTATGGCAGCCTGAGAGCTGGGACAGATATGTGTATTGTAGTTGTAGGGTTGTTAGAAGTAAAAGAAAAAAAAAGAAAAAAAAAAAGGAGAGAAAAAAAAAAGGAAAAAAAAAAAAGAAAAAAAAAAAAAAAAAAGGAGGATATGTATATATTCTATGTATGAGCTGTGGCAGCCTGAGAGCTGGGACTAGACAGCTGCGAGCTGTGGCAGCCTGAGAGCTGGGACAGATATGTCTATGGTAATTGTAAAATTGCTAAAAGAAAAGGGGGAAATGTAGGGGGTTGAGTTAACTTATGTATTGTAAGTATATGTATGGCAGTGAAAGATCTTTGTATTGTATTAGTGACCCTGCCCTGATTCTAGTTATTGTAAATGGGCTGCAGCTGTGATGTCCTTGATTGGGCAGCAGCTGTAGCCCATGGAGGTAGCTGAGATAAAAGGGGCGGGGTGGCCAGGGAGAGCCAGGGAGAGGAGCCCTGACCGAGAAGCAACAACACCATTGCTGTGAAGATCTGCCATGAGAAAAACACCCAGAAGGTATGAGACTCAGGAAATATAATTATGCAACAACATGAATACAACACTCCTCCATGCCACCAACGATTGGGAATGGAAAATCCTGGTTCTGGAGAAACAAGGGTTTAGCACAGATTGAGATTGAATGTCCCTCTGCCCAAGTCCATCTCTAAAAGTAACCGGCCATCTGCGCTCCATAAAAACCTCCCAAACATCAAGGTTCAGCTCTGAAAATGCTTCCCAGGAGTTGCCTGTCTCTGGTCTCTCCCCTTTGGTGTTTGAGGGTTGCCCCCTGTCCCAGCTGGTGTGGGTCACACTTGGATTGGGGGTCCCCTGTCTACTTGGTCCCTGCTCTCCGCTGCTGGAAGTCCCAAGAAGCAAAACATTTCCCCTTTTTCCATCTCCTCATTTAGGGATGCTGGGGGGTTTTGGGATCCTAGGGTCCCTACTTTCCTAATTCTCTGCTTTGGAGTGCAGGGGATCCCAGGAGTCCCTCCTTTCCCTCTCCAGGGTCTTGAGGCTCCTGCCAATGGCAGTGCTCCCCCCTCTCTGGGCTCCCGACTTTGGGCTCCTGGGGGACACAGGGTTCTGCTCCTCCAGGCTGCCTCTGCCGGCAGCTGCCGCTGGGACCCTCAAATGTCCCTCAAGGGGCCTTTTCCACTCAGCCTTGGACTTCTTCATTCTCCAGACATCCCCTCAAAAAAACCCAGCCCAGGGAACCCCCCAAGATATCTGGGCCAAGCTCCCCCCATCACCGGTCACCTGCGTGATGGCAGGCGGGGAAGGGGGGGTGAAGATCCCATGGATGGGGATGCGAATTCACGGAGTGCCTGACCTTGTGGTTCCTTCTGCTTTCTCTGATCCTCCTTTGTCCCTCATCTTCCTCTTCCTCCCATTCCCTCCCTACTCCTCCCCCAGCAGCCGCCGCACCCTCGGTGGCCTGTTCACGCAGCCCTCGCAGCCTGCGGCAGGAGCGGGGATAGAGCCGGGACAGGTCGGGATGGGCAGCGCGGGTCTCTCGGCTGCTCCCAGCCACTGCGGGTGGGGGGAACCCAGCCTGGGCCAAAGGAGGGGCAAACTGGGAAAACTGGGGGCTGAACATCCAAACTGGGTCTTGCTGGGGACCCTGCCTGGGCGCTGCCAGCCCTTGTGGCTCCACTCAGGAGATCCGGGAGGGGCGAATGCAGAGAGGGCTGGGGGATCCCAGGAGTTTCATCACTGGGAGGGAGTGAGCTGTACTGGGATCATACTGTGATCATATAGACAGTGACTGGATTTACCCTGGGTTTGTGTTGACATCATACTGGGATCATACTGGGAGCAGCTGGACTCCTGCTGGTGGAGACTGTGATCACAATGGTGATCACACTGTGAGGTGAATGGGATCATAGTGGATCATACTGGGACTGAGTAGGGGCCTGCTGGGTGCAATTGTGGCCCTGTTGAGGCAAATGGGATATACTGGGAGCAAGTGGGATCATGCCAGGAGCGAGTGGGAGGAACTGGGATCATGCTGGGTGCACACTGGGGGTCATTAGAAGCAACTGGCCTTCCACTGGCATGAACTCAGATTGTGCCAGGAGTGACTGGGAATATGCTGGAAGGAACTGGGATATATTGGGAGAGACTGGAACAAAAGTCAGGCTGAAAGGGAGAAACTGGAACCATGTGGGGCACAAGTGGTTCATACTGGCAGCAACTGGGACCACAGTGGGCTCATCTCTGCATTGTACTGGGACTGACTGGATTAACACTGGGAGTTTCTGAGAGTGACTGGGAACACACCATGCACATCATCCCTGGACTGGGGGTGACTGGGAGCAACTGGGAGCACACTGGGAGCAACTGGCATAATCCTGGGACTGACTGGGTTGATCTAGCTGCAGGTAACTGGGACCATCCTGGGAGTGCTTGAAAGTAACTGGGATTATTCTGGGACCATACTGGGAATGCTGGCATGTCACAAAGATCATACTAATACATAAAATTTCAATAGTCAATGCGAATTTTATTTCTATATCTTTGATTTGAAAGAAGGTGAGCAAGCAGCCTGGGGTAGCCGAGGAGTCACTGCTCCACTCATGGCACACACTACTTACAAATTCAGTAAAGTATATATACTGTTTTTAAGCTTATAAAGCATTTTCCAATGTGCTTGGTTAATACAAATGAGTTAATATCAGTAAGCTGGAATCAGCAATTTCATCATCTTTCCAGGTGGTTGTTGGCTTCCTGTCCTTCTTGTGCTCGTCTGGAGGGAGGCCCCTTCACCACTGACCACTACAATATTTTGTTAAGCTTTTTATTATACATAAGAATTTAGACACATTGCAGTCCCCTTAGCTTTACAACAAGTTCCTCTATTTTATTCTAAGCATCAGCCATCTTTCTACCTCATCTCTTTACAATACTTCCCCTATTTCAAAGCTTTATTTGGCCATAGAAAGTTTCAAAACCCTTCCTTGTATCTATCCCAAGGAATGCATCCATTTTCCACACAGCAGATACAAGCATTTGCTGATTCCATTGCAGATTGACACAAATCACAAAAACATTTTTCACAATATTTGCTCACCAAATTGACGATGTGGCGATCTGCTTCCCTTTGCTCTAGGGCATGTAGAATGTGCTGCTGGCTTATGGTGTCAAAAGCCTTGGTGATGTCCACAAATACAACACCACACCCAGGGTGTTCTCCTTTTGTGACCGAATAATGATTTGCGGGAGTTTCAGGTTTTCAGAGCATCCCACTGCTCTTATAAAGCCTCTTTGCCTTGGACTGAGGGTCAAGCCTTGGTAAGTGTGGCTGTTAAAATCCTGGAGAACAGTCTTAACAAGATGGAACTGATTGGGATAAGTCTCCAGTTATTAATTTCCTTGAGGCGATCTGGTTTGGTTGACTTAGGAATCAAAAGAGTCCTGCAATCCCTCACTGTTGTGTTGGGTCTGTATAAGTTGGACTGTTCTGTTCCCCCCTATCTTGTAATGGTTCTGCCCTGGTTCTCCCCTCCCTCCCTTGTGCTGCCAGTTATCCCAGCTCCTCCCCTGTCGCCTTGGAGATAAATGTACCCTGTCTCAAATCCCTCCCCGGTGCCCTGTCCGTCACTTGGTGCTCCCACCCTTCTCTCTGGAACTCTCTAGAAACATCTAACTAGAGCGTCAAGTGATTGGCTCAGGGGCCGAGGCTCCACCCTCAAGTTATCCCCATTGGTGTTCTCCCTAAGTCAATCTTTGGTATCCCACTCCCCTCTGAAACCATATTCATCCAAGGACTGACTCCTCCCCTGTGTCCCTCCCTCCTTATAAGTTGTTGCAACTTCCCCCTCTTCCTCTTCGGTTGTCGGTTTCCCCTGGGATTCAATAAACCTGCATTCTCCACAGCTGGAGAGTGCTCTCTTCTTATTTCTGCTGACTGTAGCCATAAGCCATGCCATGTCCTACCACAAGGTACTGCTACTGTTATAGCACAGAGCGTTTGACTTAGGTGCTGTCCTGAACCACGGAGATTGGGATAGTGCCCACCTACTGCTAGCGGTGCTGGAAAGCTGGCTGGGACATCCAAGAAGGACCATTTTTCTCCAGCTGGACCACTTCAGTTGTGGTGCCCAACGTTCCCCACTGCCTCTGTGCTGGGGCAGAGATCGATTGGGTTACATTACACAGGGTATCCAGCAGGACCATGAGGAGGTGCAATCTCTGCAGCAATGCCCAGTTTGTAACTATACTCTCAAAAACTGCCTTAGGAGAGTCATAGTCGCACCTGCCATTTGCTTGCACTTCATTGAATTTCTTCACTTCGATATTCAGAGAACTCGGCAGAAATCACATTGCATCAACACCCACCTCAGGCCTTTGTGATGTTTTGTTTCAATTAAACAGTCGGATTCCCCTGGTTTGCACCAGTTCTAAGCTGGCTGCTGGATGCTGGCCCAGGTGGGGCACCCACCTGGTGACCCCCCTGGTGACCTTCCCCATGTGAACCACTCAGCCGACACCTTTTCACAGCAGTTGACAGCAGGACATGGAGCGACAGATACGGCTTGATGGTAGCCAGGTGTTCCACAGCAGCTGGGAGTCTCACAGCCAGGGATAGCTTGGCAACAGGCACGGGCAGCTCCATAGCAGCCAGGAATGGCTCCACAGCCAGGCCCCCCCATACAGTGCCAGCTTGCTCTCCCGCCGGGGCCCGGCACTGTCTCGCCGTGGCTGGGCACAGCTGTAGGGGCGCTTCCAGTCACAGCAAAGCACAGAGAGGTGGTTCCACCGCAGGCAGAGATGGCTACAGGGGCAGCCGCATGGCACAGAGGAGCTGGAATCTCACAGGGGCCGGGCACTGCTTCTGCGATCTCAGCTAGCTGGTACGGCAGGCCTGGTGGAGGGGCAGCAAACGCCGCTCCATGGCCAGGCACTGTCCTGCAGGAGCAAGGCATCTCACAGTGGTGGCAGCTGGGTGCCTTGCAGCGGCTGCAGGGGCAAAGAGCCTCCCTGCTGCTACCAAGTGCTGCTTCTGGGGTTCCAGCTGTGGCAGCAGGGCACAGCAGAGTGGCAGAGTACCTGTTCAATGTGACTCTGCAGCATGACATCTCTCCACCCTCTGGATCGGCAGCAGCGCGCTCCATTGACCACCCGCGCTGCTCTTGGGCGGTTGCGGCAGTTTCTGCCAGCAGGGCAGAACAAGGGGCAGCAGAGGGCACAGCTGCACAGCAGCCAGTGCTTTCAGGAGTCTTGGCAGCCACGGCAGGGCACAGAGGGGCTGCAGGGTGCTCATTTAACACAGCCAGGCTGCTCGGGGCACCTCCAGCACTGAGCCCAGAGACGGCACACTCAGCTGACATCGCCCTCCTGCCTGGGGCAGTGGCACGGCCCCGGGTGACCAGGGGACATCCTGCTGGGCAATAACCTCGGCCAAGGGTGGCAGCACAGTCCTGGGTGGCAGCAGGGCACACCCCGGGCAGGTCACCCTCACCTGGGGAGGCTCCACGGCTCTGCCTGGTGGCCTCCTGGTGGGCTGTGCCTTCTGCATTCATCCTCTTCCCTCGTTCACCCAGCACAGCGTCTGCTCTCCCTGCTGCCTCCCCCAGTGCCCTGCTTTCACCGTTAGCCTTGGTGGAGAGCCAGTGAATGCCCCATCCTTGGAAACATTCCAGCTTGGATGGGCTCTGAGCAACATAATGGAGTGAAAGATGCCTCTGCCCGCACCCCACAGGAGGCTCTGTGGTGTCAGCTACTGGAGTGGTTGGGGTCTCCTGTAGGATGCAATTCCCCCAGAGAGCACAGAGAGAACACAAAGCACCACAGCTGGCAAGAACACCCTCCATGGAGATGGGAATATTCTGGATCAACAGGCTCAAGCTGCTGAGTTTTGCCCCCTTGTAGATGGACACAAGTTTCAGAAGTGACTGAGAGCCAGGAGGCCCCACAGTGTCTCTGAGTCCCCTTGGTTCCCTGAGATCACACAGTGTCCCAGTGTCCCTTTGGTTCCATGAGGCCCCACAATGTCACAAGGATCCCTGGACACCACAAGGTTCTGGGAGATCCCAATGGATTGTTGGTTCCAACTGGCCTCACTGAGTCACAAGGGCCTCTGGATTCCATGAGACACCACAGTGTCACAGTGTGCCTTTGGTTCCACAAGCCACAGTGTCACAACGGTTCCTGAGCATCTTTAGGCACCAGAGTCTCAGAGCATCCCCTCAGTTTCATGAACTCCACAGTGTCACAATGTCCCCTTGGTTCCATTTATTTCTGCAGTGTCACAAGGATTCCTGGAAAGAATGAGGCCCTGAGGTATCACAATGTATGGTTCCATGAAGTCCCAGAGTTTCAGTCTCCTCTTGGTTCCATGGATTCTACAAGACCCTGGAGTGTCACAGGGCCCCTATAGTCCCATTGTCACAATGTGACAATGTCCCCAGGAGGCACTGCAGTGTCACAGAGGAGCAGCACTGGAGTGGGCACAGCACCAGGGGAGGTTTGGCAGTGTTCCCATATCTGTGACACAACAGTGGTGGCAACACCAACGTTCCCCTCTCTATGATACCACAGATGTTCAAGATCGAGCATTGCCCTGTCAGTGACATCCCAGTGGTGGCAACCTCAAAGTTCCCCTGTCTGTGACATGACAGCAGTGGCAATACCAATGTCCCCCTGTCTATGACACCAAAGAAATTGCAACCCCAGCGTTCCCCTCTCTGTGACACCACAGAGGTGGCACCCGCATCGTTTTCCTCTCTATGACAGCACCACAGTGGCAACCCCTATATTGCCCTCTCAGTAACACCACAGGGGTGGCAGCCCCAAATGCTCCCCTTGTGACACCACAGTAGTGACTCCCCCACATTCCCCTCTCTGTGATACCACTGAGTTGGCAGTTCCAACATTGACTTCTGTAGGAAACCACAGGGGTAGCAGCCCCAAGATTACCCTGTCTTTGAGCCCACAAGGATGGCAGCCCAAACATTCCCCTCTCTATGATACCGCAGCAGTGGGAGCTCCAGAAATCCCCTGTCTGTGGAACCCTAGCAGTGTCAGCCCCAACATTTCCCTCTCTGTGACACCATAGTTGTGGCAGCCCCAAGTCCCCCTCTCTGTGACACCACAGCAGTGGAAGTCCCAGAGTCCCCTGTCTGTGACACCGCAGCTTTGGCAGCCCCAACATTCTCCTCTCTATAACTCTACAGCAGAGGCAGCCCCAATGTTCTCCTCTCTATGACTCCACAGCAGAGGCAGCCCCAGCATTCTCATGTGTATGATACCACTGTGGTGGCAGCCACAACGTTCCCCTCACTGTGACACCTCAGTGGTGGCAGCCCCAGTTGTACCTTCTATGACACTACAGCAGCAGCCGCCCCAACATTCCCCTCTCCATGACACCAATGCTGTGGCAGTCCTGTTGTCCCAGTCTCTGTGACACCACAGTGGTTGCTACCCGAAGATCCCCTCTCTGTGACACCACAGCTGTGGCAGCAGCGCTAGAACACAAGCAGCAGCCGTGGAACAGCAGGGGAGCAGGGGAGGAGCAGAGAAGGAGCAGTGGAACAGTGGTAGATGAGCAGTGTTGGAGCAGCAGTGGAGCAGTGGTGCAGGAGCTGAGGAACCGTGCTGAAACAGCACAGCACAGCTTTTGAGCAGCAGTGGAGTGAGCATGGAAAAAGCAGAACAGTGGTGGTACAGGAGCTCCAGCCATGGAAGAGTGGTGGCACAGGAGCTACAGCCATGGAACAGTGGTGGCACAGGAGCTACAGCCACGGAGGAGTGGTGGCACAGGAGCTACAGCCATGGAACACCGTGGCACAGGAGCTACAGCCGTGGAACCGTGGTGGCACAGGAGCTGCAGCCATGCAACAGTGGTGGCACAGCCCCGCAGCTGTGGAGCGGCGCCTGAGATGCCGAAGCTGTGGGACACAGAGCAGCTCCCAGCGCTGTGTCCTGCAGGAGCCGGCCCCGCACACACCAGAGCGATGCCCCTCAGGCTGAGCCAGAGCTGAGGGCAGAGGCAGGAATTGCTTCCGGGCTGTGGAAGGCGTGGATCGAGTGCATTTAATGGTGACCTGGGGATTTGATTCTGCTCATTGCGGCTGCTTTTGTGCTGTTGGGACCATTCCAGTTCATGTGAAGTCATGAACTCAGGAGAAACTTGGGACAAAAGGAATCAAAGTGCCTTCTGTCCTGCTGTCTTGGTTTGGAAAGACAGGTGCCTGCTAAGGAAGTCAGGAGCCTCCCATAAAATGGAGAATGTGAACCCTCCCCCTCTGAATTGTTATGATTTTAAATTAAGGGGCTCTCAGGCAAAAAATAAAAAGTATGGGAGCAGGAAATAACCGTTATTTCATAGGGAAGAAAATAAAAGGATAAAATAAACAATGCAGTTAATTAAAACAACACTGACAGAGTCAGAACACAACCTGACACCCTGTTGGTCAGGGTGCTGGTAGCAATCCAACTGGAAATGTGGCTGCAGTCCTCCTTGAGTGTCAGGTTCTGTTGGAGCAGGGCTCCTGTAGAAAAGGGTGTAGTCTTTCTCTGAAGATCCAGTGGAAAAAGAGGCAGCTGCTGTTCCTCTGGGAAATCCAGGGGAGAAGTTGTGCTGCTATTCCAGAATCTCCAGGTTCTATCTGGCTAGAATGCTTAGCTGTTCCCTCTGGGCGGAGCATCTCCCAATGGGATGCTGTAGTTCTTATCAGCCATGCAGTGACATTCAATAGCCTGTTATCAGCAGGTGTCCCCCCAGGAGGGAGGAGTGGTTGTGGAAGAGATAAGGAAAACTGCCATACAGATGGCAAATAGAATCCATCTTGCCTTGCAGTCTGGGACACCTGCAGAGGAAGACAACTTGGTAGAAGTTGAATGATTTCTGATTTGGGAAATAATTAAAAAAAAAGTGGGTCAGTTATTGGCCTGTGGTTTGTTCTCATCCAGAAAAATGTTCCAAAGTACTGCAATTTGGCATTAAAAACCAGGAACGTGCCTCTTCATCTGGATATTGCGCATGGACTACAGAGCTATTTGTGGTCATTGTGATAGGAAAACAACTGGAGATCCTTTCCCAATGTAACTCTTTCTTCCTGTCTCTGGGATTAGGCCTCCAACACCCGATGTTAGAGTCTTCTTTCCATAATCTGCTCCTTTGGAGTTGGGATGTGACAAATCAGTGGGAGGAGGGAGAGACCTTTACAACTGCAAACTTTGTTTTTATAGTCTCTGGATTTCCAATGCTTAGAAACTGTCATGTTTTCAACTGTCTGAACAAATCCCACATTTGTCACTTTTTCCCTGGCAGAAAACCTTCCTTTGGCCCTATTTAGGAACTGACCCTGGGAAACACCTCATTCCAGATGCTTTTTTGTTGGTTTTACTAAAAGATGCCAAGAAAATCAGCAAACGGGGCAGGGATGAGAGAAAGGGAAGAAACAATTCCTTTGTTTTCCTTGTGGGAACTCTCCTCTAGAGGTTGTGCTTCAGCCAGAGACTTCCCAGGCCAAGGGCTGAAGGAAGCAATTCAGCTGAGGCAGTTGAGGCATCTCCTCCCTGGTCTGTAGCCTTGGGGCTGGGTAGGGACACGGTGCCCCCCTTGCACCGCCTGGAATGGGGGATTCCTCCTGCCTCTGCCAGGTGCTCCTGATCCTGGCATTAGCCCTGGCCTGGCTGCTCCTGCTCTGAGCTCCCTGCCTCGGGCATTGCTGGTGCTGGAGGGCAGGAGGGAGAGATTCAGTGCAAACCTGGGAGGTGCCAGTGGGCTCAGAGATGTGTGGAGGTGACAGTGACAGAGTGACACAGGGAGGAGCCGAGGGACACAGGGACAAGACAAAACCCCAGGGAAAACCTCTTGGAAATCTGGGGGACTTTGAGTGTAAAATGCACACAGACACAGAGACACAGAATGCTGCAAAGCATTTTCCAGCTGTCTTAGGTTGGACATGGGGCGTGTATTCTATTCCTATCTGATGGGGCAGTTACCTTCTGTGAATTGGGCAGTTTTCTTTATCTCTTCCACAACCCATCCTCCCTCCTGGGAGATATCTTCTGTTAAGGGGCCATTGAGTGCCACTGCATGACTGATAAAATTCCATCATCCCATTGTGAGAAGCTCAGCCCAGAGGGAGGAGCCAAGCATTCCTACCTGGATACAATCAGAGGGCTGGAAGACCAGAGTCAGCCTTTTCCACTGGATTCCCGGAGGAAGATCAGGCCCAATACCACCACCACTAGATCTTCAGAGGAACACTCCACCCTCCTACAGGATCCCTGCATCAACAGAGCCACACCAGTCACTGCAGGCGGACTGTAGCCACCGTTTATTGGGACTGCCACCACCACTGTGCCCCACATGGTGTCAGGTCGTATTCTGAATATGTCAGTGTTTTTTCTTTGTACTATTGCATTTATATTTTAATTTTCCTGCTACAGAACTGTTATTCCTAGTCCCATATCTTTTGCACTAGAGCCCCATAATTTCAAAATTATAAGAGTTCGGAAGGAGGTTGTTTACATTTTTCCATTTTAAGGGAGGTTCTTGCCTTCCTTTGCAGACACCTGTCTATTCAAACTGAGACAATATCCCCAGACACCCAAGTGAGGAGGAAGTCAGTGCCCCTTTCCCCCTCTCTTCTGCTCCATCTCCCAGCCCAGCATGGCCCCCGGCTGCAGGACAACCCCACTGCCAACGCCATCCTGCCGGGGATGCACTGGGGGAATCTCCTTCCCCCTCCCTGTGGCACAGAGGCAAAACTCATCCAGTCCTTGTCCTTCCACCCGCAGGCAAGAAGCTGAGGATGGAGACCAGGGAGGAGAAATCCCCACAGCAGAACCTCATGGAAGAGGCCACTTTGAGCGGCTCTACTGTGCAGCAATCCAATGGAGTGGAAAAGTCCCAGAGGTCCCTCAGGAGGAGGGGCACCAAACTCAGCCTGGATTGCTATGAGGAGGAAAGACCCACCCTGGGCCAGGATGGTGGACAGAGCTTCAGCCACATCTTGGAGCTGGTGGTGCATGAGCAGCTTCACAATGGGGAGAATCCCTACAAGTGCTTGGAGTGTAGGAAGGTCTTCAGGTGCAGGTCTGAGCTCGTCACCCACCAACGCATCCACACCAGGGAACGGCCTTACAAGTGCCTTGAGTGTCCAGAAATGTTTCACACCACCTCCATTCTCGTCAGGCACCAGTGGATTCACACAGAGGAGAGGCCCTTCAACTGCCCTGAGTGCTGGAAGGGCTTTAGAGAAAACATCAGCCTTGTTACCCACTGGTGCATCCACACCAGGGTGAGGCCCTACGAGTGTCCCAAGTGTGGGAAGAGCTTCAACCAGAGCTCTCATTTGACCAAACACCAACTGAGGCACTGGTAAGGGAAGCCCTGCAAATGCCCCCACTGCAGAAAAAGCTTCTTGCACTGCTCCAGCTTTATCCCCCATTGGAGGATCCCCTTTGGGAAGAGCCCTGGTTATCCATGTTCCCTGTCATTAATGCTTGGAAGACACCTGTCCCTCTTCCTGGCCCTGCCAGTAAACTGACCAGAGCAACAGGGGGCTGGGGAGGGTTGCCATGGAAACTGTCCAGAGCAATGGGTTCTGGTGATGGGTGCCTGCTAAGGAACTGAGTTGCCACAGGCACTCAGAGGGGTTCCATGGGAGGCGCCCTGATGTTTTAAGATTTTCTAAGATATTGACATTCTTGTAGCGAACTTTCTCACACACTTGCTGTAAATAACTCATTGTTTTGCATTCCTTTATGGAGGAGGAGAAAGTTGATGGAGTCTTGGTTTGTCCAGGGTCATTGGAGAGGTGGCACTGTCACCCTCCAATCCACTGTCACTCTTGGGAAACTATAAATGTTGGAGTCAGAAAATTAACTTCCCTTTTTTTTTCACCATGACAACAGCGATGTGTGCTTGTGTTCTTTCATGTCCCATAGCAACACATGGGTGTCGCAGACATTTTTCCACAGAAATCCTTTCTTTCAGATTTCTGTGTCTTCTGGAAGGCAGAGGCCTCAGAAGGGAAGGGAAACAATTGTTATCAGCTGCTGTGGAATGCAATAGGATTCACCTTGATTGGCTCATTTTCTATGTTTATAATTAAGGGCCAATCACCAGTGCAAGTTAGGGGACTGAGTCCCTGGACACAACTTTGTTTGGGATTCTTTCTATCTATTCTTAGCTTAGCTAGCAGCTCTGCAAACCTCTCTCTATATTCTATTTAGTATAGTCATAATGTATTATATATCATATCTTAATAAATCAAGCCTTCTGATCAAGATACAAGATTCACCGTCTCTCTATCACCAGCTGCGACCCACACAGGCGTGGCAATACATGGGGACATTCCAAGAGTCTCCAGGATGTTCAAGACCTGGAATGTCCCACACAGAGACAGGAGCTCCATGGAGACCTCCCAGGGTTTTCTGGGGGGTGGTAAAGAGCCCTGTGGTCAGAGGCAGTCACAGCCATTCCATGGTGACATCCCAGGGCACCTTGGGCTGCAAAGGCACCGATCTGTCACAGGAACTCGCAGGGGCTCCACGGTGACATCCCAGGAGTCCCCAGGCTGCCAAAGAGCCAGGATGTCCTGGACACTCACAGGGGTTCCTGTCATGGGCACAGTGGGAGCTGCAGGCAAAAGCTTTGTTTCTTTCTTGAAGAAACTCCTGCTGAGTCATGGGATGGAGAAATGACCCACAGCAGCCACCATAGAACCCATAAAACACTCCAGAACCCCTAGACTTCTAAAATTTCTTCTCAGAGAGGAGACTGGGAGTGGCTGGATCCAATCCCAGCCCCAGACATTGAGAAAGGTGCAAAAGATTGGACAGGGGGAATTGAACTTGTCCCACAGGATTCATGATGGAATACCTGAGAGATTTCTAGAAATACAGCTCTGATTGATTCTGATCATGATTAGACAGAAAGATCTTGATCAGAGTTATTTCCTCCACAGCACTGGAGCTCTAACAATTAGAATATTCTGCTCTAGGCAGCAATTTTGAAGTCAACAGGGCCTTGCTGGAGTTGTTGGAGCCCATTGCAGGCAGAGCCTCCTGCTCCAGCAGGAGCTGCCTTTCCTGTGCCATGAGCAGGGCAGGTCCCGCTGCAGGAAAAGCCCCGGGTCAGCCCCAGCACAGGGAAGGGCTCGGGCACAAGGGCAGAGCGCCGTGCTGGGAGCTGTGCCAGGGAGAGCCTGAGGCACCAAAGGCACCTTGGCAGCAGCAGCTGCTTGCAGGCCATGGCCAGAAGCCTCCCTTGGCAGCCTGGCCTGGTGGCCACCACTGCAGAGCTGCTGCCTCAGGGCTCATTCCTGGCTGGGCTTGAAAAGCCACTTCTGCTCCAGAAGCCTGAATGGGAAGCCATTGGCCCCAGCACCTTGAGGACAAGATATTAATGACAAAACTCTTCATGCCAGCAGAGCCAAGGCAGGGGCAGAGGAAAGGGGATAGCCAGGCCCAGGGGACACGGCTGCCATGGTGATGGCTGTGAGGCCACTGCCCCTGCAGCAGCCTGGCTGCCCTCAGCAAACATTCTGGCCAGAAGCCTTGTGAGGGCACCCAGCACAGCAGAGAACACACACTACGGGAATTCTGTTCTTGGGGTGGGGAGGGTTTCACTGGGTCAGGCTGCACAAAGCTCCTGCTCTTGGACAATTCCTGGGATAGGGCATCCAATTCTCTAGAAAAACAGCTGCAGTTTCATGCCACTTTCATAATTGTAGAATATTTCTTCCTTCTAACAAATGTAAATCCACTCTCATTCAGTTTAAAGATATTGACCCTTTTTCTGTCATGGCATGGCAAGATTTGGGAGAAAATAACTTTGACCACAATTTTTCCATTTTCACAGACCTTATTTTTTTTCCAAAAATCTCCCAGGATGGGGTTTTGGAGGCCTCACCACAAAACCAGCAGGGGTAGTCTGCAGGCTCTGGGCTCAGTGGTGTGGAGACTGAGGAGAGAACAGGAGTAGCCTGGGAGGGATGGAAGGCTGGTTTCAGAGGGGCTGGAGCTTTTCTTCATAGTGGGAATGACCCTGAAAAAGACATAATAGCACCAAGAGCAGCTGGGGAGGTGCAGAGTGGACACCAGGAGAAAGGAATTTCCCTCTCAGGGCAGGGCTGTGGTGCAACACGTCCCCAGCTGTAGCCTGGAGCAGCCCAAGGCTCTGTGTGGGCAGGCAGAGGGAGGCAGGAGGCAGAGCTGTCAGCAAAGGAAGGGCCCAGCCAGGTGGGGCAGCCGGGGGATGCCGACAGCCTGCAGGGACAGAGGTGCAGGGCAGGGACAACCTGGGCTGCACAGGGATGGGCAGCAGCTGCAAGACAGCCCTGCCAGAGCCAACTCCTGCAGCACTTTGGCCATGGCTGCTGGCCCTGGGCCTGAGGCCATGTGAGAGTCTGTCCAAAATATCCTTCATTTTTGCCTCACGGTTGCCATGAAGAGAGACCACCGAAAAATTAAAAACTGCTGAACCAGTGGGGAGGGAAAATCATGTGCCTCTCAGCTCACTGTTCCTAGAGGTGTTGTTTTCTATACGCGACACTGAACTCGAAGGAGCACCATGCCCTTTTTCCTGAACAATGGTCCTGGAATTTCTCTCTGCCTCCTGGCCTGGCTGGTTTGAGCTTTAGCGTGGTCCCTCCTCTAAGAGAAGACCCCTCTAGCCTGTTCCCAACCATCGTGATAGACAAGTAGAGATGTAGGCCTCTTCATCAAGGACCCGAGACATGAAACCCCTGTGTGAGAAGGCCCCCTCTCACCTTCTTCCAGAGACTGGGACTGAAACCCTCCCAACTTGGGGGAGATGTGCAGGAGGCGGGGAGGAAAGCTGCCCAGAGCAAGCACAGGTGCAGGCACTGGGCCATGAAAACAATGGTTCTCGCTTGCTGCCTGGCTCAATTTTGTGTACCCCTGAACAAATACTATTCTTTCCCCCTGAAGACCTTTGTTTCGCTTGTGAAATTCATTCCCCCTTCCCCCAACGAAAAATAGTATAACTTGGGGTTCAGATGAACTGTGCCTCCAAGATCTCCCTGGATGTGGCCTGGCAGACTCCATCGACTGGATCCCGAAGGATAACGCAGCACCATGTTTGGTAGCTATAACCCACCCCTCCTCTTTCTCCCTCTTTTCCTTATTTTCTCCTTTGTTCCCCTGGCTCCCCTCACCAATGCTTTTCTGTTGTGGTTATTTCAATAAAATTGCACTTGTTGATTGTTACTGCAAATCCCCTGTGCCGTGTTGGTGTTTTTTGCACCCTGAGATCACCCCTACGAACCATCACATCATCCATTCACTAGGACGGATCATGACAAATGGTCTCCATGATTCCATGGGGCCTTGCAATGTCACAATGATCTCCATGGATCCATGGTGTCCCTCAGGATCACAACGGCTCTTTGGCTCCACGAGGCCCTGAAATGCAGCAATGGCCTCTTGGTTCCACAAAGCCCCGCTGCTTCACACTGGCCCCTTGGGACCATGCAGCCCAACAGAGCCGCAATGATGTCCTTGTTTCCACGAGGCCCCACAGTGTCACAATGGTCCCTTGGATCCATGGTACTCTGCAGTGTCACAATTGCCCCTGCATGTCACAAGGCTCAAAAAAGTCACAATGGTCTCCATGTTTCCTCAAGACCCCACAGTGTCACAATGGCCCCATGGATTCCATGGTACTCACAGTGTCACAATGATCTCCTTGGTTCCACAAGTTCCTACAGTGTAACAGGCTCCACAAGGGCTTGCAGCGTCACTATGGCCCTTTGGCTCCACAACGCCCCGCAGTGTCACAATGGTCTCCATAGGAAGGAAACAAGTGAGCCCCAATGTGCAGGGGCAGATGAGAGGCAGTGACCAGAGGCCAAGGCTAGCCAGACTTGACTGTATTAGCAGATTTTATCTGGGAGCAACCCGTGGATATAGGGAATTTTAGAGGTGGAATCCTAATTTCAGCCATGGGAGGCTAGACAAGAAAGACAGTTCTTTTCCATAGGAATAAAAGCACAGAGCCCCAGTGCCTCATGGTCAGATGGGAAGTGGCCCTTGGCATGGCTAATTCAGTGGGACCTGTCAGACAGCCCCCAGGAGGCCAAACCAGGCAGACCTGTTCCATGTTCCCCTGATTTCATGGAGTCCCATACTGTCACAATGGTCCCCTTGATTCCATGAGGTCTTGCAATGTCACAATGGTTTCTTGGTTTCATGAGGCCTACATGGCTCCATGCGGTCCTGCTGTGTCACATTGGCTCCTTGTTCCTATGGGCCCCACAGTTTGATCGTTGACCCTTGCTTCTATAGGGCCTCTGAGGTGTACAATGGTCTCCTTGATTCCATGAGGTTCCATAGTCTCACCGTGGTGATCTTGGACCCACATTGTCACAACTGACCCATGGTTTCATGAGGTTCCGTAGTGTCACCATGGTCGCTGTCAGAGGCTGGATGATGGATTGATGTCCCGAGACACCTTGGGATGCTCGGAATGCCCGTGTGGGGCCAGGGCCGGGTCAGGCCTTGGTTTGTGGTGGGACAGAGCCCCACTCCCAGCCCTGGCCTGGCAGAGCTGTCAATCACACAGCAGGGGGGGGGGTGATGTTGACCCAGCTCTGCTTAGCCCAGCTGTTAATCAATCAATCACACACTAGCAGCTGGTGCTACCCTGGCTCTGATTGGACAAGCAACTGGCAGTCCCACCCCAGGGGCGGGCCCATGAGCGCCCAGGGCCTTAAAAGCCAGCGCACAAGGCCAGGCCAGGATGTGGATCCTGCCTGTTTCTGGGGTTTTCTGTGTTAGTGATGCTGGAACCTGAGCAGTTGGTACCTATGTGCATGTCCTTTACCTTCTATGGATCTTCTGTCTTTCTGTTGTTTCCTATTTCTTTTTCTAATCCTACTTAGCTGGAACATTTTTGGGTAACTTAACATCTTAAGGGATAAAGGTTTTTAGATTCAATTTGCTAAGTTATTGAATTTAATGCTATGATAAGGGTTTCATATTGAAGTGGATGTTGTATTAAACCCTTTGCAAAAGTTCCTTGATTGTCTATATTTTGCCAGTAAAATTTTGGGTCCTTTTGACCTCTTAGCTCTATTGATCAGAGCACTGTGCTGGTGTCAGTGAGGCTGTGGGTTCAACCCTGTGTGGGCCATTCACTTATGAGCTGGACTTGATGATCCTTCTGGGTCCCTTCCTATCAAGAATATTCTTTGCATCTGGCCATGTTGATAATATCTGGTTGGTGTTTCTCCTGTGCACCAAACTCGAGTCAAGGAACCTTTGGTTACCCCCAGCATTTCAGTGTTCTGGGGTGTTGCAGCCCTGCAGGCTCACAATGGCCTCTTGTTTCCATGAGGCCCCACAGCGTCACACTGGCCCCTTGGTTCCATGGGCCCCAACAGTGCCACAGTGATCCTCTTGGTTCCACAACTTCCCACAGTGTCCCACTGGCCCCTTGGTTCCACGGGCCCCAACAGTGCCACAGTGATCCTCTTGGTTCCACAACTTCCCACAGTGTCCCACTGGCCCCTTGGTTCCACGGGCCCCAACAGTGCCACAGTGATCCTCTTGGTTCCACAACTTCCCACAGTGTCCCACTGGCCCCTCAGTTCCATGAGGATCTGGAGTGTCACATAGGTTTATGGCATTTGTCCTTGCTGCCCTTCACATCCCCCTGGCCCACAAACAGCCCTGAGCCAGCCGTGAGGCACAGGCCCTGCTGTTCCAGGCTGGGCTCAGGGCTTGGCCTTTCTGCTTCCCCCAACCAGCCCAGGCCTTGCTCAGCACTGCAGTTCCCTGCTCAGAGCCTTGGGCTCCCTGCAATCCTGGCCTCAAGGATCTGCTCTCAGCAGTCCCTGGGCAGCCTTTGGCACTCCCTGCCCTCAGTGGGGCCCAGCCGTGCTCCAAGGCACTTGGAGTTTTGCTGCTGACTCCTTGAGCAGCTTCTTCATCCTTCTCTCAGTGCCTGGGGGTCATGGACTCAGCCACAAACCCACCATGGGGATCATGAAAATACAGAATGCCCTCAGGGGGTCTTTGTCTCCTTTCCATTGTCTTTGAGTCTCCAGGGCTTGTGCAGTGATTGGAGTCAGTTTGGAGTTCTGTTCAGGAGGATGATTTCAAAGTGCACCTCATGATTTTTAGTTTTTTAATCATGAGTACTGTTTTTTATTTTTCAGTTCATTGAAGAGCTGATAGACGTATTCCCCAAGTGATCTTGATGCTGAATGTCTCCTTAGGAGGTCTGGGCACAGAGAAGAATGACACCCTTGCAAGCTGACTCTGTTTGGACAACCTGCTCCTCATCCCCAGCCTCACCATGTCTGACATCATCCACCTGCAACTAACATCCAAAAATATAAAAAAAATTAATGGAATTTATTCTTTATTTTTAATATTTTTTCAATTAAATGTATTTATTGTATTTATTTCTTATTTGTAATAATAGTTGTTTCATTTTTATTACCTAATTTTATATTTATATCAAAAATCTATGCGTGTTTAGCAACCAATAAAATTAATGGTAACTGGTTCTAAGTATCACAATTCCCTTCATTCACTAATTCACGTCTATTAGTTATTAATTTTTACCCTCTTTCTGCTACTTCACCCTATGTTTAGTCATTTTGTAATCTTTTAATCATGTTTTTCTCACGCATGGTTCAAGGGGGCACTTGGGCTTACTCAGAGATAATTTTGGGGCACATTTGGGGCAGTTTTGGGTCTGGGGAGGGAATTCAGAGAGAACTTGAGCATCGGGAGAACACTTGGGGGAGCCGGGTGGGAAATGGGGGGTGGGGGAAGGCACTCAGGGATGCTGAGGGACAATTCGGGGTCCAGGGGACCCCTTGGGGATGCAGGGGGGCCCTTGGAGGTCAGGGAGGGGAATTTGGGGCCCTTGGGGGTCCGGGCGGGCCCTTGGGGGGCTCTAACGGGGCTCTCTGGGCGCGGGGGTGAAGGCGGAGCGCTAATGGCGCCCTGCAGAGCGCGGGGTGTGACGGGAAATGAAGTCTCGGCTGCATTCAAACGCCACGAGCGCCGCGGAGCATGATGGGAGCTGTAGTCCCGGAAGTAGCTCCACTGCAGCACTTGGGGGTCCGGGGAGCCAGTTGTGGGTGCTGGCGGCCACTTCGGGCCTCAGGGGACACCTGCGAGGAACCTATGGTGCCAGGAAGCCCTTGGGGGACACCTGGAGAGTCGTTATGGGTCCCTTTGGGGCACGGAACATGACGGGACTTGTACGGCCGGAATGGGTTATGTCGGGGCTCTGGGGTCGCAGGGCATATTGAAGATGGTGGTCCGGCTACAAAGACGCTCTACGGTGCGCAGAGCATCACGGGAGATGAAGTCTCGGCTGCAATGGCGCTCAGTGGATGCCGCGGTGCATGATGGGAGCTGTAGTCCCGAAAGGACCCATTGCTCGCTGTCATCCTCCCCAGCCCATTCCATCATTCCAGAGGCTGGTCCATCACAGGGGATGTCCTAAATCCACTCGGTGCCTGCTTCTTCCCCAGGTGTCTGTAAGGTTGCTTTGGCAATGAGTACCACACTCTGATTAAATTCTTTCATGGGGCACCTGTGCCCATAGCACCCATTTCCAAGCTCAGGACAGTGTCCCAGGCAGTGACATGGGACACAGGGTCTGTCTGCAGTCATCCAGGGGTTGTTCTCGCCACCACAGGCACACAGCACTTGTCGTGGTGGGTTTGGGGTATAGTCAGTCTGCCAGGACTCCCCACACTTATATTCCAGCCCTCAGGAGCAAAACCCTCCCCAAAAAGGTTTTTTATTTGGGAGGTCAAAAACTCTTTATTTGATATTTCGGAGCCCAAATCCTCCCTAAATGAGTGTTTCTTAGCTCCCTAAACTGGTATTTCAGACACCAAAATATCCTTAAATTGATGTTTCTCAGCCCAAAATCTCTCCAAATTGCTGCTTCTGAGCTAAAAATAGCCCTAAATTGCTTTCGTTGACACTCGGAGCTCCCTAAATATTTTTTTTTCCCCGAGCCAAAAGCCTCCCAAAATCAGTGTTCTGGAGCCCCAAGGCCCCCCAGAATTGCTCATTCTCGGCCCCAAAGCTCCTGAGCTCACCATTCTGGCCCCGAAGCTCCTGACACAGGGGTTTCTAAGCCATGAAGTTCCCAGATCAGTGTTCCAGAGCCCTGACGCCCCTCACTCACGCCCTGTGCCTGGTGTGCCATCAGCCCGTGGGGTTGATCCCAGCCAGGGAGGCTCCGGGAGCGATGGGCGGGGAGCGCTGGCTGTGCCCATTTCCCACCCCCAGCCAAGGAACCGCTCCCTGACCGGAGCGGGGAAACCTCATTTAGGGGAAATCGGTGTAAAACTGGGAAAGGAGCTGCGGGGAGAGAGGGAGGAGCCCGTGGGGGCGGGAACGGGTCGGGCACAGTGAGCTAGTGAGCTGTATATATCCCTGTATATATTCCTTTTTTAAGCAGTGCTCCCAGCGCGGAGCGGCTCCTTCCCAGACCTGCCCCAGGCAAGCGCCTGCCTCTTGCTCCCGTGTTTCCTCAGGGCTTGCTCCTTCTGCTCCCGAAATTGATGTTTCTCAGCCCAAAAGTTCCATAAATCGCTGTTTTGGAGCTCCAAAGCTCCCTAAGTAGGGACTACAGAGCCCAAAATCGGCTTAAATTGGTTGTTTTGGAGCCCAAAAGCTCTCTAAATTGTTGGTTTTGCTCTGAAAACATCCCCAAATCACTCTCCCTGATTCCCAAAGCTCCCAACATGATTTTTTCTCAGCCTTGAACTCCCCAAATCAGGGTTTCATAGGCCTGTGTGTCCCTAAATTGGTGTTTAAGAGCCCCAGTGCTCCCTAAATCAGTATTTCTGCACCCAAATGCTGTTTCAGGTCCCAAAAACGTTGCCAGGTGGGTGAGCCCCAATGCTCCTGAGACTCCTGTATTCTCAGCTGTGAACGTCCCCAAATACCAATTTTTGAGGCCAAAAGTGCCCTGAAATGATATTACTGAGCCCCAAAGTATCCTCAATTGCTGCTTTTGAGCCCCAAGTGTCTGGAGACTGAATTTCTGAGCTCTGAAGTTCATTAAATTGGTGTTCCTGAGCCCTGAAGCTCCCCAAGTTGCTTTTCCTGACCCGCAGAGCTTCCTGAGTTCCCTTCATCCTGAGCTCCAGGTGAAAAGGCAGCGCTTGGGAGAGGGAGCACACGGGCCAGCAGCCAAACAAGGCAGCAGCACCCGGGGCTGTGTGAGCAGGAGCCCAGCCAGGGGAAGGGCTGATCCCTGCCCAGCACATTGACACCACACCTGCCCAGCCGCAGGGGGCTGTGGCACTCAGGAACCACTGCCCTGGAGGTCCCTGGGGTGGCAATCCTCCTCCAGCTGTCCTTCAGTCCCGGTGGAATTTCCTAAAGAATATCAGTGTCTGCAACAACAGAAGCGTGACCCTGCCCAAACAGAACTGTCTGCAGCAGAGCAATCAGCAATCTGCAGCCGCCCCTCTGGGCAAGGCCAGTGCAATCACTGTTGGCCATGCACAGCAGTGACACCCCCTCCTCACAAGGCCTTTCGGGCAGTGACCGTCCCTGGGCTGGGCACTGCTGAGGGCCCTCAAGTGCTGAGATCACTTCTGCCAGAGGGGATTGAGTGGGAAAAGCTCCCTGGACCATCCTCGGGCCTTCACTGAGTTTTGCTGAGGCCTGAAGGAGCCCTGCTGCCCTCCAGGGCCCCCACGGCTTTCAGTGTCTTTGTCTCATCAAGGCCTAGCAGTGCAGCAGAGGGTGGGGGACCAGTCAGGAAGGGTTGGAGGGAGACCACAAAGTTAATATTTCATAGAATTCCCATTCAAAGTCGATTGTCCCTTCCTGCCCTCAGTCTACAGACACTAATCCAGTTCCTAATTCATTCCTACATAGAGAAAAAATTGTCAATTCAGGCCTTATTTATTTATTTAATGTTATTTTTGATCAATAGCAAAAATTGTTGCTATGACTCTTGCTACACATTAAATGGGAGAAAAGTAAAAAGTAAGTACCATGTTGATTAGGCCCAGCCTGGATGCCATGAATACATTATGGCCTAATGTTTGTTTCTTTGATCTTGGGTGATCAGGAAAAATTTTTAGTCTGAATATGTAAAAAATAATTATTTCATGGAGTGAGTAGAACTTAAAAATATAAAATATAAATATTAAAACAATAGCTCACCTTAGCACCCCAGACAAAGCATAATGAGATTTCACCACCACTCATACAATGCTCCTGGATTTAACTCACATGCTGCTATTAATGTTGTATTAGACTCAATGCATAACTCAAAATGTCTAATTTTTTGGGCCTCTGTTGGTGGACCAGACTCTGTTGGTCTCTGGGCAAGAGACATCACTGACAATGCAGAAGAGAGAGTTTTTTGTGAGTTTTTTTGTTTTCTTTTGGCTTGGTTTCTTTCTTTTTGTTGGTTTTGTTTGTTTACCTTTCTCCTCTCTCCCTGCAGTGCCTCATTTTCTTTTCCTTTATCCTCTCCTCTTCTGTCTTTCCTCCTTCATTTTCTTTTTCCACCTCAAAGCTTCCACTTTGGCTCAGGATTGCAGCTCTAGCCCTGCTGAAAATAATTCTCCTGTCTAAAGCAGTTGTCAGGGCTCCTTCCAAATATGAGAGACAGAGAGGACAATGTGTCTCTGTCTGTGAGAAGTGGGGTGACCCATCCCTGGAAGCACAACCATCTTTCCATGAGCGGTGATCTGAGCTAATGTCTGTGCTCATCAGTGATCAGTGGCAGAGGCACATCCAGGACAGCTCCACGTGCACATCATCTACTCATTGTTACTGTTTGAGAAGCCATCACGCTATTGCTCTGCTTTCAGGAGAAAACCCCTCAAACTCTGAGCATTTTTTGCCATTTATATGCTTTCCCTCCTTTCAGACCAGAGCAAAACAGCAAAATGTAGTGGAAGGAGATGGAGCAGGGTTCATTTCTGGGAAATCACCCCTGGCATTTCCTGTCTGATACCTTCAGTTAGACCCGTGGGACAGCCATGGGCCCTGGGGCTGTGACTTCTCTTGGGTCCCTGCCGCCATTTCTCTATTTCTAATCCTCCCCTCTTTTCCTCACCTGGGTCTATCCTCTCCTTGAGCACCACGAAAGCTTTCTTACATGCAGCAGCTTTTGGCAAGGGGTCCCTTAATTCAGTCCAGGTCCTCCTTCTCTGGAACATGGCCAAAGAAAACAGAAAGTCCCAAGGAGCAGACAGCCCAGGGAAATGGAGTGCAAGAAAGAGGGAGAGCAGAGCACAGCAGTGAGTTGTGCCCTGAGCAGACCTTTCCTCACTCTTGAGCAGTCCCTGTTTCTGCCTTCACCTCGTCCCTGCTGCTCTGATGGATGTGCTCAGAAGGGACAGGCAGCTTTGTTGGAAGGGTCAGCAGGGCCCTGCTTTCTGCAGCCAGCTGTGCAGAAGAGGATATTTAGGAAACTTCCCAGTCTGACCCTTCCCAAGGCTCTCTGGCCATCACACTCCGGCCACCAAAGGTGTTCAATGTTGGGAGGAGCCCCTCCACAGCAGTGGCTGCAGTGCCCCAATGGGCCCTGCTGGACTCCCCACACCCAGCCCCTATGTCCTCCCTGGTTCCAGCCCAGGTTTCCCAGAGCAGTCTCAGCTGTCTGATTCCATAAAGCCATTTATTCCCAGTGCAGTGACACAGGAATAGCCTGAGATGTTGCTCCAACAGCCTGAGATGTTCCTCCAAGCCCCTCAGTTTTATCCCCTCAGTCTGGATGCCCAAGGCTCGAGTCTGGCTCTTCCTCCCGGGCCCTCAGCTCCTGCTGGGTCTCTCGGTGTCCCTTCCCCAGCGGTGCCACCACTCTTGGTGCCCTTTGTTGGGCTCTGTTGGCCATTCATGAGCTCCTGTCTCGGGCTCCCACCTGGAGCTCAGCTTGCATCAGGCACTGCAGCTGCCCCAGCCACCTGCACCAGGTGTGTTCACAGGCACGAGAGGGGAGAGTGGGAGTGAGATGATTTCAGTTTTGTCTTTGTTACCCAGCTTGCTGCTCTATTGGGAATTGCTGAGAAAGCAAAGCAATCGACCCCAAGTGGAGTCTGGTTTGCCCATGGTGGCAGCTGGAGAGGGATGTCCCAAGCTTTATGTGAGCTCTTCAGTTGTATTTTTTCCTCCTATCCAGTTGAGGAGGGGGAGTGAGAGAAGTTTGATGGGCATTTGGCAGCCAGCCTGTAAATATTCTCAGTTCAGTCAAAGAATGAACAGAGACAATTTCTCACAAACTGAACCTAACAATCCTAGGAAAAAAAAAATCAAACCATTATTATCTCTCTTTCTATAACCATTGTTTATAAAAATGGTTTGCTAGAGTGTACTAATCATAATGCATCACTAGTGTGAGAGGTTTTCACCTTAAGACCAATCAGGTCTTAGGTCCACTACTGTTCCTATAGGAACTGTATATTTCTTAATACTGTACACAAATAATAAAGTGTCTTTCATGCGTTCTGCATCATGGAATGAGTGGTAATTACTCTCTGGTCGGGACACTTCCTGCGTCGACTCCAGCCAAGGTCACTTGTCCTTTCACCATAGATTTCTTCATAGCTGGTCAGGATAACCTCCAGGATTTGAGTCTGAAGGAATGGAAAATGGTCCCTTGCCTCTGAGGAAAATATGACTGGGGTTGAACACCAGGTTCTGCACTCTGCAAAAGCAGAAGGTCTTAATTTTTACCAAGGAAGATGAAGTGTGTGTCTGTGAGAATTCTCAGAGCTCCAGGGCAGACAAGATGGGTTAGGGACCAGCTGGGAGTGCAACAGAACATCTTATCAACTGCCTTGTCTTCTCTAGTGCTGAGATGTTGCTCACCACAGAGATTTTGCCCCTCTTTTCCCTTGCATTGCAGAGTGAACCTAGAGAAAATGATACGGGAGACCACAAGCAAGGACTGAGTATCTTGGAAAGAGCTGTATTCCGTTTGGACAGTGATGGAAGGGAAAATCGGTAAATTAAAAAACCCTGAGTAGATCAGAGGTTTGAGTAGTATATTTTGAGGGATCTATGTGTATTTTGAGGGATCTATGTGTCACAAAAAAGCTCTTAAATGCATTTCTAAAACCTAAGGGGAAATATCATAGCGAAGCTTCCTCGTTTTCATTTTTCTTTTTCTTTTCAGGTGAACCTAATGGCCACAAAAAAAGGGAGTTCATGGCGGCATGACCAAGGAGGCCAATTTGAGTCCATAAGTAAGTGTGGACTCATGGCTCCCATTGCTCTTGCCTGTGCCCATCCTTGGGAACCTTGGATGGGATGTGGTATCCCTTAGAGAAGTGAGGCCAATGGAGATCTCAACCCTGAGCACGTTGCCTGCAGAACCCCTTCCAGAGCCCAGCTGAAGGCCTGGCCTTTGGGCTGGGATCAGTTTGGTCAGAGGGGTGACCTCCTTTGACCAGAGACACATCCTACTCTAGCGGGGGATGTTGCTGAGCAGGGCTTTGAGGGTCAGGCTGAAATGAATGTGCCAAGGGACAGTGAAGGGGCCTGGGAGGTTCCTCTCCACTCCTGGTGTGTGGCAGAAGGGTCTCACCCTCTCGTCGGTGTCTGTGCTCTGGTGGGACTGAGGCACCTGCGTGGTGCCCGAGTGCTGTGGCAGCTGAGGCAGCTCCCTGGCCCAGGAGAGCCTCAGTGGGCCCGAGGGTCAGGAACTCCCCAGCACTGCATGGGGCTCCTGGGCCAGCTGTGGGATGTGTTCTGCCCCAGAACCTGCTCAGTGCAGCCCTGGAGTTCCTTGGGGAAAGGTCCTTGTTAAATACCCTGTCTTTGATTTTATTTTCATGTGCATCTGATGTCCAGTGTCTGTGGCTGCTGGCTGTCTGGCTCAGAAAGGTGTAGAAGTGCTATTCAAAGAGCTAAGTAAGTGTGCTGGATCCCATTGCTCTTGTCTGTGGCCATCCTGGGAACCCTTGGAATGGAATGGGATGGGATGTGTTATCCCTGGGAGAAGTGAGGCCAATGGAGGTCTCTCCCCTGAGCACACTGCCTGCAGAACCCCTTCCAGAGCCCAGCAGAAGGCCTGGCCTTTGGGCTGGGATCAGTTTGGTCAGAGGGGTGACCTCCTTTGACCAGGGACATGTTCTACTCTAGCAGAGGTGTTCCTCACAATTAGTAATAATGTCAAAGACAGAGCACATCCCTTCTGGGATTTCCTTTCCTTTCTTTGAGCACTAAAGGAGGAATCTTACCCTGGGCTTAGATACAGGAACAAAAGGCAGAAGCCTTTCTGTGCAGGTGAGTGCCAGTCCTTGCCCACACTACCTGGAAACTGAACCCTGCCAAGCAGGAAGGAGATCCAGAGCTCTGTCCTGCATGAGGGCTCAGTGCAGTCAGATTGAGCAGTCCCACCTGTCCATAAATTCCCATTTCCAAAGGCCTCCAGCCAGTCCTTTGTTACATTGCCCATCCCCATGCAGATGCCCAGGATGCCAGGGTGCAGAGATGTCCCAGCAGGGGGTTTTTCCCAGCACAAGCAGGAGAGGAAACAAAAAACCAACCTGTAGAAGACCTAAGAAGAGACCTGTGGGAACCCAGAACATCCCTCTGGCAGTCCAGGATGGCCAGGACCCATGCCAGGGGGCTCAGAAGCCCTGCCACGGAGCCCAAAACACCAGTGGATTTGATTATGACCCGTAGAGCAAATTACAAACCTTATATGAAGATCAGCAGGCCACAACAGTTTAGGTAGAATATTAGTGAAGTTGTCACGGGATGGAAAAGTGGATTTTGGGGTTTTTGGTATGGGGGTTCAGGAGGCAAGATGGAGGGAACTGGGTGTGTCCAGCCTTTCTCCTTCTTCTTCTTGGCCTCCATCTTCTGCTGTGATGTTGGCACTTACTGATTGGTTTAGAGTAAAAGCTCACTGTCTAACATAGGTGATAGGTATTGGAAAGTAATTGTAAATATTATATACATAGTTTTCAGTATAAAGACATAACACCGCCCCGGGGGCAGGCAGAGTGCCTCAGACTGTCCTGCTGAGCTGACCTCGGCAGGGCAGGAGAAAATTTTTTATAGATAAGATAAAATAAACAACCTTGAGACTGAGAAATGAAGAGCCCTGACTCCTTCTTCAAGCGTCAGGCTGGGAAAAGAGACTTTGAACTTTTCTTGGGGTCACTCTGAGCAGCAAGAGACCCTGAGACATTGGCATCCCTGGTGGGCTCCAAGAGGGCACCCAGGCGGGCTCTTGGCAAGCAGCCACGCCACAGCCATCAGCCGCTGAAACCTAGCCCAAGAAGGAAAGAAAACAGGCACTCTCAAGGGAAAAATCCAGAAAGAGTATCTCGACCTCTGCTGATAAGATTCGTTTCAAGCTCGACCCAGAAAGAGGAGGACCAGAAGCATGCCTGGAAACCCTCACCTGCGAGCTGCTGGACGGTGACCAGGGCAAACTCTGGACTGACCTTGCAGATGATTCAGCTTTTGGTAAGAAAGGTCAAAATTGAGAACATGGAGGGGACACGCTCCCAGGAACAACCCAGCATCTTGTTAGCCCTACAGGGCATGGCAGCCACACACCCTGTGAAAATCTCTGAAAAAAGATAAAACGGCCTTGAAGCTTTTATCCCCAGCAAGGGTAATGTTAGAGGCAATTTCGTGGAATTCCGCGGGGGCTGCCAGCTATCAGCAGGCAGCAGTATTCTCTCGAGGATGGGGGAAGTCATCCTGCCATCAGCAGGCGGCAGTTGCCCTTACCGACCATAGAGGGACAAAGGTAATCCCTAGCAAACAGATGCGGGAGGAACTGGCATCATCTCCACAGTGCCCAGGGTCCCATGGGTCCCCAGAACGCCCAGAACTCTCAGGGGGAGGTGGGCGGAGGGGGTCGGGGAACCCGGGGCAGAGCCGCTTCTCGGCGACTGGCGAACCCGTGCCACGGCGGCGCCGGCCGGCAGCAGCCCGGGGGGGCCGCAGAGGCGGCCGTGGGGGCTGCGGAGGCCGGCGGGGGCCCACGGGGGCAGCGGGGCAGTCGCAGGCACAGCAGCGGCGGAGGCGATAGCGCGCACGGCGGTGCCCGGATCGCAGCAGCGGGCGGTCGGCAGCGTGCAGGGCACGGCCGGCGGCTGCGGGGGCAGCGCCGAGCGGGGCCGGGCCGGGCGGAGCGCGGGAGCGGGAGGCGCGGGGCTGGCGGCGCTGGCGGCGGGCGCATGCGCCATGGCGGCGGCGGCGGTTTCACGCAGGGGATGCCAAAGCCGCGCGCGAAGGGCAGAACCCGCGCGACTGCGATGGCGGCGGCACCCGGGGAACGCGCACGGGCCGCGGCAGCCGCGCCGGGCGGGAGTGAGGCGGACGGGACGGGACGGCTGCAGCGTCCCTGCGACCGCCACGGAGCGCGGCAGGCGCCCGCTGATGACGCACAAACCCGGCAGCCGGAGCGGGGCGGGTTTTTCCCCAGTGCGCAGACGCGGCACGGACGCGGCCGAGCGGGGACCGGAGCCAGAACGGGACCGGGGCAGCGCCGGTGTCGGTCACGGGCACAGGGGGCGTTCCCCAGACCGCGCCTGCGCCGAGAGAAGCGCCGGGGAGGCGCGGTCGGGGCGGGGGCATCCGCACTCCCGTGAGGGCACCGGCAGAGAGCGGGCGCGGTCTGGGTGCAGAGGGTGCCCGAGGGACCGGCCCTGCTCCGGTCCCACGGCAGCGGGCACGCAGCCGGCCCCGGCAGCCAGCACACAGTTTCAGCCTCCATCAAAATCTCAAGCTGGAGATTTTTCGCGGGTGCAGCGCATGTTGTGTGAGGCACACCGAACTCCTCAACAGCCCGGTCCCACAGAAGTGACGGAAACAGCATTTACCAGATGATCAGGCTTCAGATGCAAAAGCTGGACATGTAAAAAAGCTGTCCAAAATCAGTGTAAAGTGAGAAAGCACACAGACTTTTCCCCAAGATACAGAAAAAAGGGGAAACCAGTGCAAATCAGTGGTATTTCAAATACAAGGTAGATGGAAATCTTCTATTGTGAAAAATGCCTCTCAGGGAGGGAAACCACCATAGAAAGAAAGAAGTATTAGTAATGATTCAATTACCTGAAATGTCTCTGAAGACAGAGTATTTGAGAAATATCAATCAGATCCTATCTGTGGGGTCACCAGCTGATTCTCCAATGATTCACAGTTTTGCTGGTATGGAGTTTGTAACCTTTGTTATTTTTGGATTTTATAGGTGATACTGATAAATAAGGATTGTTATTAATGCTATATGAATACTTTAGAAAAGTTGTCATAACCCCTTCAAATACTTCCTGTTGATAAGTTGATTATATAATGAGAATTCTCAGAATTTATTATAAGAATTATGATCAAGGTATTGTTGTAATATTTACAGCCAGCTTTCATGTATTTCACTGTCTCTTTGTGTGATCATCTGCAAGACATGTGTCTCTTCAGAATCTTGTCTTTTTGTTTCTTAACTACTCATGTTTTTTGGGTTTCTTTTAAATCCAGATTGCCAGTTTCGTGGTTTTCTTCAGTTATTATTTCTTCAGTTATTATAGAGTACTTCAGCTGAGAATTCAAGAGGTTTGCTGTGTTTGAAGAATTTCTCTCCTGACAGAAGTTTCGGAGGGATTCAATTCTTTAATAGTTTGATTGATCTTTAATCGTAAGGTTTCCTATTCATAATTGCTGTTTTTAACAGTCTTGTTTTAAAATGTATTAAGTGATGTCCATCAATTAGAGTTTGAACTCTGGCCAAGGTCTAGCTCTACTTGAATGGAATGATTGACAATCAACCCAGATGTTTTCTGCAACAAAAAGTATTCAAGTCGTTTTGGATTGGCAATTTGACCATGTATGATAGCTGAGCCTGTTTTCAAAGGGAGTTTTGAGAAACATGAATCCAGACATGAGTTCTCCAGTTCTCTGTTTTTTTAAGGTTCATCAGCTGTCGCAGACTCTGGGATGACAGTTCAGTGTTGCAGTGATTGATAACTGTATGACTGCAGATGTGTTATTGGTTATGTGTATTATCTGATTGATTTCTAATCATTATCTTACATTTCCCTATGCAATATTGCATAGAGACTGAAACAGAAGAGACCAATGTTTTGTTTTCATATATGTGAAAAGTCAATCATATAATGTGCATTTTTCACAGTGCTGGTAGCACGTAGCTGCAACCCAGCTTTGTCTCCCCTTCCCAGGGAAGTCCTGCTCCATGACCTTTATCTGCCTGCCCAGCAGCTCAGTGGTAGGAAAAGCCACTTGAAGTGGCTGATGGATTCTCCCTCAGTTTTTTGCCAGAGGCTTTGAGCCAGGAGGTTCTCTGGAGGGACGCTGGCTTTGGAAACCTCTCCTGAGCTTGCAGGTGTGGAGTAAAACTCCCTGCTGGGCCAGTGAACAACAAGTTATCCTCTGATCCATCTGGGACCCCCATGGCTTGGGGTCAGCCCTTGCTGGGGAGCTGCTGCTTGGGAGAAATAGCCACTCCCTTTTCATAAGTTTAGAAAGGTTTATTAAACCTTATCAAAAATGCAACAGAAGACTGAATAGAGAAAATGTTATGGCGCCAGGAGCAAAGGATTTTCCGCACCATGTGCTCACCCACACAATGGAGTTTTTGCCTTTTAACCCTTTAGCCCCTCCCAAAATTCTGTCCATTGACTCCTTCTTCAGTGTCCAGTGGTGGAGTTTACTTCCTCAAATCTTGATTGGAGGTCAAATGTCACTGTAGTGACAAGGTGACCCTCCCACATATCCCAACCCCAGGTGTCCCTTGATAACAACTGAGGGGGTAAAAGAAATTTTTCTTAACTTCTATACATAGTATTTGTCTGTTAATTGTGAGAGTCAATCATTGTGGCATTCACATTCTCTGAATGGAGAGACATAATTCTCTCTCAGGGTTTCTTTTCCTGGAGAAGCACAGGGAAAAGCAAGAAAAAAATTCGTATCTCCATCATGTGGAAAGTGTTAGGAAGATTATTTACCTGAAGTGATTTGTCAGTTGGATTCTGCTGAGGATTGTTTTGTTTCCTTGGCCAATTGGAAAAAGCTTTGTCCTGGCTGTCTGGAGACAGTCACAAGTTTTCTTTAGTATTCTTTAGTATTCTCTAGTATTCTTTGTAGTATAGTATGCTTCTTTAATATAGTGTAGTACAATGTAATATAATTTAGTTTAATAAAGCAACTGTTCAGCCTTGTGAATCAATGGAGTCAGCTGCCAATCATTCCCTGCAATGGGGCATCCTGCTTTTTGATAAATCATCGCATTACTCATCTCTCACACTGCAGCTCCTCCCCAGGTGCTTTGCTCTCCTGCACTCACACTTCTCTCTGCCAATCTGTGGCTTATTAAACAGTCTGCTGGCTTTGTCTCTCCTGTGGCTGCAGGCAGCATCGATTCCTGCGGACACGAGAGAGCTGTGGCTGGAAAAGTTAATGGAGGGGAAAGAAACAGGGAAGAAGAAGGGCTCTTGTGAAGATCACACTGCCCTCCTGAGGCTCCTGGGGGAGAAGGCAAAGTTGCACCAAGACCCCATGCTGTTCTCTGATGACATTTTTTTCATTGAGCCAATGGTAAGTGATAGGTGAAAACCTCATTTTCCTCCTCTTCTTCCTCCTCATCCTCCTCCTCCTCATCCTGCTCCCCCTCTTCCTCCTCCCACCCACTCTACCCCCGGCTGCGGTCACTGGGCAGATCCTCAGCTGGCTCGAAGTGCTGGGAGGGAGGACATTGAGTTTCTGGTGCACCTGCAGAGCTCGCCTAAAAATGCCAAATGCTAAAAGCATTTCTGCCCTGGAGGCTCATGGCAGGGTTGGGTGCCTGACAAGGCCAAGCTGTGGTGCCAGGGCTTGAGCTCAAGGGCACTCTGTGCGTGTCCTTGCAATGTCCACAGGGAGCAGTTCTTGTAGGCAGGGGCTCCCCCCACATATGAGGTTCAGCAGAGGCTGTTGGAGCACTGCCAGCTCACACACTGACCTGAAGCTTGCAATGGTTTGCTGGGAAAGTGAGGCCAAATTCAGCCTAAGGCTCATCATAGAAATACCAATCCCCTCCTGTAACCACGCCTTGCACTATTTCTGAGTGTCCCTTCCAGTGTCCTCTGTGAGCCTGGACACAAGGGTGGAAGGTTGAAATGGGCCTTTGGAGTTGTCCTGCACACAGGGACAGAAAACCTTTTCCTTTTCTGTTTCTGCAAGCAAACCACCATGTCCTGCCATCAACCAGAGTCCTGATTCTGAGTACTGGCATTGTGAGAGACAATGAATGCCTGGTGTCTGCACAGTGCAACATCCCTTCTCATCTTGGAGTAAACCCTAGAATAATGCCAGCCTCTGTTTTCTTTCAATACAGGTTAAACTAATATTTTTATTTCCCAGGTTCTGGTTCTGGGCAAATTTGGGAGAGAACCCCTAAAGGGGCTCCTCTCGGAAAGAAGATTCAATCGGCCCCTGCCCCCAACCAGTCCTGGAGAAAAGACCTCCTTGAAGTGGAAAAAACCTGTTTATTAAACAATAAACCCTAAACAGTATTAATCAATAAAACCCCTTGCTGCTCCAAAAGAGATGACAAACTGAGAAAGTCCCTCCCTGGGTTGCAGCTCAGCTCACTCAGTCTCTGATCAGTCCCTCTGGTGCTGGAAATGTCACAGGCCAGGCTCAGCCCGGTGGCCACTGGTGGAGCTGTCGGTGCTCTTCTGGTGTTCAGTCCAGAGCAGTTTTGAACAGGTCCAAAGAAAAGGGAAAAAAACCCCACAGTCCAGGGAACTTCTTTGTCTCAGCAAGCTAAATTAACTAAAAGCAAAGGAGAGCTCTGTCCCGCTGTCTGTCCATCCACACACAATGCAGTCCAGGAGCAGGAATGTGGAGGAGTGAGTGCAGTGTCTGAAAACAAACTGCTGCTTCTTCTCTCCCCCCTTCACTCTCTGCAACAAGTCTTAAAGGTGCAACACTTATTATTCAGCATAAACAGAACAAGACGATTTGGAATAAAAGCATCATATAGTCGACCCAAGACAGGGATCATGTTCTCTTCTTCTTGTGAAGAGCCACCAGTGCACAGTGGCAGTTGCATCCCACTGTAGCTGACAGCAGCATGATGTGACCAAGAGCCTTTGTCAGAGCAGCAGGAATAGTGTGGAGAGTGGGAGCTGAACAGCTGAGCATTGAGAGCTTCCAGCGCTGTGTTGAGATGGGTTTGGAGTGTTTCCTTGGACTCCTTGTGTTGTTCACTCATTACTAATGCTCTAAACAGAGGCTTACAGAAGTGTGGTTGAAAACAAGAAATGTGAAGTTTGCAGAGCAATGTTTTGCTGTCTCTTTCTGCTGTAGGAGGGAGAAATTGGGCCAAATTGTTTGGCCAAATTCAAGGTGACCTTCAGACCCCTGGAAGCACTGGAGAATGGAAGTGTGGCTTACTGCAGCATCTCAGGTACAGCTCCTTTGCCCTGCTTCTCTCCCCCTCAGTGAAGCCATGGTGCCAGCCTGAGCCCACGGGGCTCCCATGGAAGTGCTGGGAAGAGTCCCTGGTCAGCAGGGCAGTGCTGGCACATCCCCCCTGGCCCTGCAGCTCCCAGGGAGTCTCCTGTGCCAGGCCAGGGCTCAGAATGCTGTGTGTGCCTGACTGATCCCAGAACAGCCCAGGCAGTGCAGGGAGAGGTTTTCATGCCATGGCTTTGTCAGCATTCCCCCAAAGGCCAGAGAGCTGCAGAGCAGAACAGCTTTAGTGAACAAGCACTCAGCCCCTGCAGGCCCCTGGCCTCCAGGATGATGGGTCCATTTGACATGGATCCATCATCAGGCAGCAGGAGCTGAGTTACAAATGTGTTCCCTGAGCCTGGATCACCTCCCAGTGCCCAGACAGCAGCAGAGCAGAGGTGTTTGAGCCCCCCTGAGCCCAGGGTGTTGGTAGAAGGAGCGGCCTTGGCCAGCACTTGCCTCTCTCCCTTTGTGGGAATTGAGCCCTTGCAGCTCTGTCTGTGGAAATAGAACACAGTGCTGAGTGTCAGGAGTTGGGGACTTTGGCAACGAAGTCCTGTGTTCCTGGGTCAGGTAGTTTGGCAATTGCCAAACTCTGTAGGAGCTCTGTGCCTTCACTGAATGATTTCAAAGCTCCTCTAAGTGCATGGGAAGGAAAGCATAGAACCAGAGTATGTTAAGGATGGAATGGACTTAAAGGCCTCTGGGCAGGAACACCTCCCCCTAGAGCAGGTAGCTCCAAGCCCCATCCAGCCTGGCTTGGAACACTTTCAGGGCTGGAACCTCCACAACAGCCCTGGGGAACCTGCTCCAGTGTCTCACCACCCTCAGAGTAAAAAATTTCTTCCTAATATCTAAGCTAAATTTCCTTTCTTTCAATTTATACCTGTAACTCCTTGGCCTGTCACTACAAGGCAGCAGAGATGTTTTAAACTCAGCGGACTGGTGGCTGAAATTGGAAAGCAGCCCAAGGAATGGGTTAGAAATTAGAAGTCAGCCCCAAGGCTGAGGGAAGAGGAGGGTCCATATCCTCTCCTGCAGCATCAGGAGCTGGTTGCATCCAGCTCAGAGTCAGGGTCTAGCACTGAGGCAGCCTGGAAAATCCAGTATAACAGAGGGAATGTTTGTAGTGCAATAGACATCTCTCCCCAGGCTGTGAGAGCAGGCTGCCCCTGCACCTCTCAGGGGAAGGACAAGGACCCTTGGTAGAATTCAGCTCTCCTACTCTGAACCTTGGGAACATTTCTATCGACACCCCCCACATCTATGACGTGAGCAGAAGGCTTGGGGTGGATCCTGATGGCTCCTGAGGCAGAGCAAGCCTGGTGGAAGTGTGGAATTGCTGCCGACCTGGGCAGTTGTGAGCAGGGAATATTTGATCTACTGGTGAAATCTGGGAGGGTCTGAAAGGTGTGTCTGTTGTTCATGAAGCCCCAGTTCCTTCTTTGGGAATCAGCTGGGAGGCTTGCTGCAAAACAACCCCTTGGCATATGAAACGAAGCCTGGGTCAAAAAGGGATGTTCAGAGGCTTTTGTGGCAGTGCCAGACACAAGGCACCTTTGGACTGGGCTGTTCAGAAGCAGCTGGAACAAACTGGCTGCCTTTGAGCTTCAGTCAACTGCAGACAGCTTCCAGTCAAGTGTCTCCTGCTTATTGCTGCAGGTCACAGGAAAGCCATCCAGCCTCCTGGCTCAGTGCTGGCCCTTGCAAAGGGCTTGGGAGTTCTTTCCCTTGCTGACCAGTCCCTCACCACACTTCAGCCTTGGTGCATCTCTGGCTCTAGAAAGAGAAAAGTGTTCCTGGGAATAAAGCAAAGCATTTTTCTACCTATTTGTCTCCTCCCCAATAGTGTCAAGTTTGCAACAAAATCCAAAGAGAGAGCAGCTGAAAGAGGTAGAAGATGAGGCACTACATCATGCCAGACACTTCCAAAAGCTTGGCTGTTGGAGGCAAAGACATGCTGAGTTTTCTTACCAAAAGTTGATGCTGTCTATACATTTTGATGCTGATGCCTCATAATCAATGTATTGTTTTCATGACATGGGAAAAGGTGAATGAGTAGATGGTGCTGTTGGAGCTGTGCTCAGTGGGGCAGCAGCAGCTCTGGGGTGATTGACTACGCAGCTGCAATCAGCCCACGTTGCTCTCAGGGCCAGGTCTGAATGAACTTGGTGATGCTGATCAGAGGTGCACAGCTCTGTGTCCATGGGATAACCCCAGGGTTGTGGACTCCAGTTCTGTGGAGTTGCCGCTGCTTTGCATGAAAACTTCAAGGCAGAACTTGTCCTGTTGTATTTTTTTGCCATTCAAAGCATCGTCTGCTATTTCTGGGTATTAATTGCGTCATTAGACAATAACTCACAAGAAGGGAAGATTCCACATGTATTTCCATTTTGCTTTCTTGCTGCTGCAGGTGAAACTGATTAACCTAGGAGATATTGATGCTCCCTTCACCTATAGACCTTCAACTGCCAACGTGGGCTTCTGCTTCAAGTTTGCACCTGAGGATGGCATCATTGCACCAGGTGGGACCCAGACTGCTCAGATCTCCTTCAGTGCCACCATAGTGTGGAGGTTTGAGGAAGAATTCCAGTTCAGTGTGGCTGGATCTCCTATGTCTGCACTCCTGACTATCAAGTAAGGACGGTCAAAGCCAGGCACACGCCCGCACATCCTCAGCACAAGAGAAAGGGGCGCCCCATGTGAGCGGTCCCAGCCCCTCCACGGGTGCAGGATTGGTGCCAAAGCCAGACAACTCTTAGTGGTGGATCACTCGGCTCGTACGTTAATGAAGAATGCAGCTATCTGCAAGAATTAATGTGAATTGCAGGACACATTGGTCATCCACAATTTGAACACACTTGTGGCCCCATGTTCCTCCCAGGGCTACGCCCGTCTGAGCGTTCCTTGACGATCAGTCGCCATCCAGCGGCCACCACGGTGGTGCGGCTGGGGTTGCCTCACAGGCCAGTTGACTGTGGTCAGCGGCGGTGGTGGTGGTGGCTCACTGGTGCCCGGAGGGAAGGCGGTCAGGGGTTTGGCAAGGGATGCGTTTCCCTCGGCAGCCTCAGTTTTTTCCCTGTGACCTAGCAGGCATCATAATCGTCATGGCCGTCATCGGCACTGTTGCCGCGCAGAGCTTTCATCCCCCTATATGCAGACTCAGGGACTGCTCCGTAGTTCCCCACTCCTGGAGTGAGCCACTGGGGCAGAGTTTGTCCTTGCAGGGCCCGTACCGCGGTACGGTGGTGGTGGCAGCTGAGGAGAGTAAGAGACAGTGTTGAAAGCACCGCCATGGGCCGAGAGAAGGGAGAGGGCAAGAGGGAGATGAGGCGCAGGCCTCGCCCCCAGCCTCCCCCCGGCGCGGGCGGCTGTCTGCAGGTGGGTACTGCAGGGGTACTGTGCCACTGCGCGTGCACATGAGGCGAGAGCGCTGGGGACAGATGTTCCGACCCCCTCCTCCCTTCACCTGCCCTCCTCCTCTTCTGTTGTGGTCTCAGGGCGCAAATAGCACCATGGCTTTTCTCTCTCTCTCCACCAAGGCCATCACGTGCCGCCACTCGGCTGGTCCCCCATCAGGGCTGTCTCTGCCACACTCCCTTTTCGGTTCTCATCTCCGGGATGGGGCACTCTGTCTCCGCTTCTCTCCCTCTGGCTTTGTTTTCCCCTGGCGCGTGGGCGCCAGTGGGGGAGGAAGGTGAGGGTAGTAGGTGGGAGAAGCTGGCTGGCTGTTGGCCTGTTGGCATTCTGCTTCTTTAGGAGCTGTATGGGCCAGGAGGTGTGGCCAAGCTTTGGCCTTGCGACCTCAGATCAGACGTGGCAACCCGCTGAATTTAAGCATATTAGTCAGCCAAGGAAAAGAAACTAACGAGGATTCCCTCAGTAATGGTGAATGAAGCGGAAAAGCCCAGCGCCGAATCCCTGCCCCGCAGTGGGGTGCGGGACATGTGGCGTACAGAAGCCCCAATCCCTGGCGGCGCTCTCGGGGAACCCAAGTCCTTGTGATCGAGGCCGCAGTCTGCGGATGGTGTGAGGCCAGTAGCGGCCCCCGTCACGCCAGGCCCAGGGCTTCTCGGAGTTGGGTTGCTTCGGAGTGCAGCCCAAAGCGGGTGGTAAACTCCATCTAAGGCTAAATACTGGCATGAGACCAATAGCCAACAAGTACCGTAAGGGAAAGTTGAAAAGAATTTTGAAGAGAGAGTTCAAGATGGCGTGAAACCGTTAAGAGGTAAACGGGTGGGGCCCATGCAGTCCGCCCAGAGGATTCAACCCGGCGAGTTGCGGTCGGCATGGGTTCAGCGGAACCTCACCTCTGCCTCCCTTCTGTCCCCTGGGCGAACCCCGTCTGCAGGGGCGGGCTGGGGGATGCAGGCTGGTGCGGGCACTGCTGCCCAGCCGGCAGCTGGCCCTGGCCGGGCACATTTCCTCTGCAATGGTGCGCCACGACCGGCTCCAGGTTGGCTGGGAAGGCCTCCGACGGGCAGGTGTTCCAGTGCCGCACGAGCAGCAGCAGGTGTTACAGCCCTCGGGCATCAGGTCTCGCCAAATCCCGGGGCCGAGGGAAAGGACTGCTGCCGCGCCCTCCTCCCCCCACATCGGCGGTGCTGTGGTGGGGGGCATCGTTTCCCTGCCTCTCACAAGGGTGGGGGGGGGCGGCATCATCACAGCGCGGCGTTTCGCGCAGGGGTGTGGGGGCTGGGCCTGCCAGTCCCTGGCACCACTGTCAACCGGGGCAGACTGTCCTCAGTGCGCCCTGACCGCGCAGCGCCGCTGGGGCAGGCTCACGGGCCGCGCTGGGGCGCCCGGAGTCCGCAGCAATGTCGGCTACCCAGCCAACCCGTCTTGAAACACGGACCAAGGAGTCTAGCACGTGCGCGAGTCAGGGGCCGTTGTCGAAAGCCCGCGGCGCAATGAAGGTGAGGGCCGGCGCGCGCCGGCTGAGGTGGGATCCCGGGTGCGTGTCGCGCCTGGCAGCCCCGGGTGTACCACCGGCCCATCTTGCCTGCCGCCCCCTCGTGGGGCCGGGGAGGTGGAGCGTGAGCGTCCGTGCTAGGACCCGAAAGATGGTGAACTATGCCTGGGCAGGGCAAAGCCAGAGGAAACTCTGGTTGAGGTCTGTAGCAGTCCTGACATGCAAATCGGTCGTCCGACCCGGGTCTAGGGGCGAAAGACTAATCAAGCCATCTAGTAGCTGGTTCCCTCCGAAGTTTCCCTCAGGATAGCTGGCACTCGGCAATGGGCAGTTTTACCCAGTAAAGTGAATGATTAGAGGTCTTGGGGCCAAAACGATCTCAACCTATTCTCAAACTTTCAATGGGTAAGGGGGCGGGCTCACTGGCGTGGAGCCACACCATGGAATGCGAGTGCTCAGTGGGCCACTTTTGGTAAGCAGAACTGGCGCTGCGGGATGAACCGAACGCCAGGTTAAGGCGCCCGATGCTGACAGTCATCAGAGCCCAAAAATGGTGTTGGTTGATCTAGACAGCAGGACGGTGGCCATGGAAGTCGGAATCCGCTAAGGAGTGTGTAACAACTCACCTGCCGAATCAACTGGCCCTGAAAATGGATGGCGCTGGAGCGTCGGGCCCATACTCGGCCGTCGCCGGCAGTACGATGCCCGCAGGGGCTAGGCTGCAACGAGTAGGAGAGCCACTGCTGTGCGCCTCGAAGCCAGGGGCGTAGGCCCAGGTGGAGCTGCTGCAGGTGCAGATCTTGGTGGTAGTAGCAAATATTCAAACGAGAGCTTTGAAGGCCAAAGTGGAGCAGGGTTCCATGTGAACAGCAGTTGAACATGGGTCAGTCGGTCCTAAGCGATAGGCGAGCGCCGTTCCGAAAGGCCAGGTGATGGCCTCCGTTGCCCTCAGCCGATCGAAAGGGAGTCGGGTTCAGATCCCTGAATCCGGAGTGGCGGAGACGGTCGCCGTGAGGCACCCAGTGCGGTGATGCTACTGATCCCAGAGAAGCTGGTGGGAGCCTCAGGGAGAGTTTTCTTTTCTTTGTGAAGGGCTGGGTGCCTTGGAATGGATTCATCCCGAGCGAGGGGCCCTCACCTTGGAAAGCATTGCGGTTCCAGAAGCATCCGGTGAGCTCTCGCTGGCCCGTGAAAATCCGGGGCAGAGGGTGTAAGTCTCGCGCCGGGCCGTACCCATATCCGCAGCAGGTCTCCAAGGTGAACAGCCTCTGGCATGTTGGAACAATGTAGGTAAGGGAAGTTGGCAAGCTGGATCCATAACTTGGGGATAAGGATTGGCTCTAAGGGCTGGGTCGGTCGGGCTGGGTCGCGAAGCGGGGCTGGGCGCGTGCCGCAGCTGGACGAGGTGCTGCTCGCGGGTGAGTGCGCTCCGCGTGGCCTGCCCGGGCACCGGGGTGTGCACGCGCGCAGTGGCGACTCTGGACACATGCCGGGCCCTTCCTGTGGATCGCCCCGGCTGTGGCGGGCGCCACCTGCTCCCCCCCTCCGCCCACCCTCCACCTTGCCACAGCTGGCGCCCCAGCGGCGGCCATCATTGTTGCGCACCGCTCTCCCAGCGGTTCCCGCCGGTGGGGTTCCCGCGGTGTGCGGCCAGTGCGCGCGCAGCCGCAGCCAGCGTAGGCTGAGCGGTTCGTGCGGGGGAGGGTCCCCGGGGGAGGGTCTCCGGGCCAGCGCCCCGCCTCAGTCAGTGCCTAGCAGCCGGCTTAGAACTGGTGCGGACCAGGGGAATCCGACTGCTTAATTAAAACAAAGCATTGTGAAGGCCTGAGGCGGGTGTTGACGCAATGTAATTTCTGCCCAATGCTCTGAATGTCAAAGTGAAGAAATTCAATGAAGCACAGGTAAACAGCAGGAGTAACTATATTTACTAACTGGGCATAGTCGCGGAAGTCACACCTCCTCGTGGTCCTGCCGGATACCCTCGTGGTAACTGAGTCGACTTCTGCCCCAGTGTGAGAGAGGGCGCATATCAGCCCTCCCTGTCGTTGGACTCACCACCCAATGATAGTTTCACGAATTGCTGAAACAAAAAGGTTGGCACAGTTAGTTCACTGTTGCACAGAGCCTTGTCCATGGGCTGTTGTTGACACAGTTGGTAGTTTGAGAGAGGGTCAGCTACTATATGCTTCTACTCTCACTTGGACTTGTCACTTTATTGCTTACCAGACTGACAAAATAGCTTTGCGTTATATCTTGACTACCACTCAGACTGACCCATTAGATCTAAGGGTCATTGATGTCAAATTACCATCTATGCCCTGTGTGCCCAGGGAAGAGGGATTCGATCTTGTAAGTTTGGAGTTTTTTAACTCCAGAATTGTTAAAGAAGATGGTGTACATCATGTGGATGTTTGGTAGGGTTTGGGGCAACTCCCTGAGCCCTATGAGATCTCCCCTATGGGGATGGCCCAGGATGAGGCTGAGAGTGCGGTGGGAGGTACCGAAGAGCCCAAAACACCTGAGGCTGAGAGCGCGATGGGAGCTAGTGAAGAGCCCAAAATACCCAAGGCTCCTCACGGGTCTGAAGGTGGTGGTGCAACGCCAAGAACACCTGTCGTGTCCA